>NC_046156.1:135423699-135481841 GCF_011064425.1 Rattus rattus
ATGGCTGATAGTTTTTGAAGATATGAGGTGTTTAGCAAGGACGACTAAGAATATATGTCACTTTAGATGTAAACATGCCTTTCTATAAAAATGCTGTAATTCTACCACTCAGAGATAACAATTATAAACAATTTTTGCATATAACTTCAAGAGCTATAAACATATATGTACAAAACCTTAAAATTTAAGATGTGAATTGATCATGGAAATGGTCTTAAAATTTTTATTTTGCATTTATTATATTTTTAACTAAAAAAATACTATTTGCTTCCATAATCATTTTTGTTAGCTGAATAGCATTCCTTTTGGTAGCTTTTCCCTAAAGATAGTTTAACAAATGTCCTACATAGCATTTATAAATTCTTTTTGATTATTCATAATTTTCCTTAAATCTTCCTTAAATATGGGGAGAATTTGCTCACTGGTTACAAGCAGGCTTACACTCTGATGCCCTGGTTTGGTCTCTATGTGGTACATAGACATATATGCAGACAAAACACCTAAACACATTTAATTAATTAATTATTTAATCAATGAAAATCACAAAAAAGACCTATGATATGAATCTTCAAAGTTTCTTTAGATATATTCTTATAAGCAGCATTTTGGGGTGAATGGGTAATAAGCTTGTATTAATATCTATTGTACTATTATATTAAGCTTCATAGCTTGAAGCACTGTTTTGACATCTCAGTTTCTATCATTCAGGAGTCTTGGCAGAAGGTTACTGGTTCCTCAGCAGGTCTGCAAACATGTCACTCGGGACTATGATCACATCCGTGGCTGACCTATGGGTACATTTCCTTCTCAACTCATTCGCAAACACAGGATAGCTCAATATTGTTTAACCTGTGTGGTTTTCATGTTTGTATAAGGGTTACAATAATTTTAAATTATGTAACTGAAGAAGAATATGTAGTTATCACTTTGAATCCTTGAAGAGTAAAACGTTATCAACAAAAGTTTGTCAACCTCAGTGTGTTGCAGTTTGAACTGCCTTCCTACAGGAGCTACAACAACGAGGCGGACTGGAAATAAATCCCTGTGTAACTGTGGAGTGGACCATCTTTGCTTGCTCACCACAGAATCTCTTGAGCCAGATGAAAACAAACTATATAAGCCTCCTGTAGTGTTTCCCTGATAACAGCTAAACCCCTATCTTTACCAATATACCTTGTGAAAAGGCACAGCTTCAGACCTGTACCCCACTCAGCAGTAGCCTGTGTTTTCCCTTTATGTTCAACCTCCCAACTATCTTGGTAGGTCTCTTAGAGATTTGGGGCTCGTAGTCTACTCATTTTAAGTCTTAAAAAAGCTCCAGCAGAAAAAGAAAAAAAATTGGTGTTTCAAGGCCAAGTTTAACCTATTTGACCATTTATGTTCAAATATTTTCCATTAGAATGCATTCCCAAATGTATCTACTAAGTAGCCTTTCATACTATAATTATGAGATATTGAATCATCTTTAGTGGTGTATGCTCATCAAACAAATCAGGATTCTCTCATTCTGTTGATAATAGATAGTTTCACCTATGTTTGGGAAAGGTACCCCAAGTGCCATGAGTTAGATGTGGCCACATAATTTTGTAATTATTCTCCATTATAGTTAAATGGTGAGTTTCTTCAAACCACAATCATAATCATTAGCATTCTTCAAACTAAATTTTTAGATACATTCCCAGTGGACTCCCTGAGCTCCCCTCCCAAGTGCCCCCCTTCCCTAGCTCCCCAACCCCTCAGCTGGTCATTAGCATGTTAAATTTTCACCTCACATCCGTTTTTACTCACTACTCTGGTCACTCCTAGCAAAGGTCAACCTGCGGCAAAAGGCAAAAAAGGAAGTTTTACCCCACCCCTTCATCTACCCCAACCCTTATAAATATCTCTAGTCTGCAAACCAAGCGACCTTTCTGGCTTCCCAATCTGAAGACCTCCTTTGCACAGGTTGTTGCCCAAGAACCTACTCTGTTGTAGAAGCTGTTCCTCATAGGTCTTTCATTCTACTGACCTTTGAGCAGGACTTCTTAACACTTATGTGTTGATTTGAATATCCACAGCTGTCCTGCTATGGGATTTCTTTTTTAAGAGAGCTGTCATAATTTAGGTTACAGTCTGCAATTAGGAAAGCGATTAAAAAGGCTTGACCTTGTCAGGACTGGACTCTGTATTCCCAGCTATGTCTGTGCTCTAATTCAAGGGACCCAGCCTGCGTTTATCAGGAGATGGTGCTAAGGAGAAAATTCCAGGACACACAGCAAGGGAAAGACTTGCACCTTGAAAGCCGGCCAATAAATCCCTTTCCCGGGTCTTCTGTAAATATATAAGTCAAACGGTGGCAAACAAGGTGGTGACGAAGCCTGTTTTCCCACAGGAGCAGTGTGTGACAATCAGGCCTAGACTATCACAAAGCTGGAGTCTGGGTAGCCAGTGGGTGCATCACTCCGAAGAAGGAAGGGGTGGGGGGATGTAGGAAGAGGCACTGGCTTGGATGCACTCTGCAAGCCAAGTTGGGGACCACAGGCTCGCTCTTGTCATTTTGTATGTAGTAATGAAGCCTGATGAGAGGTCTCCTGCTTGCTCATAGCCGGCTGTTGTCCTAAAAATGCAAACCATTGCCTCGGGCCATGGAATCGGGAACAAGCAGAGGAAAGAGGCTCCGGCTGAGCGCCCCACAGCTCTTCCTCGCTTCAGTGCTGGCAACTTGTGCCTGAAAAGCTGGGTTTTACCCTTGTACATAAGGACACAGGAAAAAGAAAAGAAAGAAAGATAAGAAAAGAAAAGAAGAGAAAAGTAAAGAAAAGAAAGAATGAAAAACAATGTCCCAGAGGCCGGAGATTTTGATCCTGAGGTTTTGTGGAACAGACATTAAAGATGGGGAGGAAGGATACCCACGTCATTCTTAAGTCTTCTGTGTTTCCCCATGTGAAGTAAGCTTTAGAGCTTCAAAGCTGCAGTTGGACGCCTCCCTGTACCCTTTTCCTTCGCTCAGTAGTCCTGGGAGGTCCGTCTGAGTCACCATCCGGAAAGTCTTTTTGTAACAAAAATTCATTGATTTTCAGTTGGTTAGTTATAGAGGGAGAACTGGTTTTCTTGGCTGCAAGCCTAGCCTCACGTTGGAAGCCCTAGGCTAGGAGGAAACCTCCTTTGGCCAGGGCTTGGTGAGCTTCCAACATCTGTAAAGACCTTAGGAAGCCAGGCATGGGTATGCTTAAAGTTTTCCTTTTTTTTTTTCTTTTTTTTTGTAGTGTTTGTTTTCTGTTTTAAATTGCCTTTATTGTTCCCAAGCAGCCTGCTGGTTCCAAGTCAGAGAAGACTTCCTGGACACCTAAGTAGGTTTGAAGTATAATTTGCTCACCCATTCCTTTTGAGGGTCTGTGTTCCCGGTTGCAAGCATTTTAGAAAACTTTTTTCTCTCTCAAGTCAATTTCCTTGGAGACAAACCCCAGAAGTGTGTTTGTGTGTGTGTGTGTGTGTGTGTGTGTGTGTGTGTGTGTGTGTGTACATTTCCTTGTGTTTTTATGCATCTATTATTTCTGTGAAATTCTTGACAGACAACAATGACTTCTTTTTCTTTTTAAAACTGTTGACTTTCTGCTGTCAAGGAAACAAGCTGTTCTCTCCAATCAAGGCTCCTGGGATAAGCTTAGAAGAAACTTTATTAAAAATTGATGAATATATTTAGCTCCTCACAGAGCTCACCTGGAGCCATTTCCCCAAAGCATCACAATGGACCAAGGACTTCATAAGGCTGTGACTGACTCCCCAATGTGATGAGTACTCCTGGTTCTAAAGAAAGCCTGAGAGAGGGCACCACTCCCCCCCCAACCCCCTGGCACTATGACCATTGCCTGCTGCTAAAAGAACAAGAGAAACATTTTTGTAGAACTGAAGCACAGATTTTTTTCTTTTTTACCCATTTCCAGACCCACATTGAACACCCCATACCCAAAGACTGAGAAAACCAAGCAATGTATCTGCTTAGTACATTGACCATATGAGGAAAGTCCTGAAAGGAAGGCTCTGAGGCCCAGGGAAAACTACTTCCGTGCTCGGGTTTGATGCAGAGTGGACAGCCTTTGTACTATGAGACTGGGCTAGAGGGGGAAGAAGGAACACTAATTTACTGGAGGAAATTTATTGACCCTAGTTCTGCTCAGCCTCTCTGTGTAAAGTTTGCTCTCTTTTCCTTATATAAATATCATAAAATGGGATCTTTCTGGTCCATGTGTTGTGACCTACTTTCAGGGGAGGTAGGTCAGGAGATGTTTCTAGGTTTTATGGCTTGCTGTGCTGGAGAGCAGTTCTAGTTTCTATGACTTGCCTTGGGAAATGAGAGAAAGATGAAGGAGGGCCAGAGCATGCTAGAGAAGAGGACTTGCTTTCTAACCTTGCCAAGCTCCTTCAGGTCTAAGTATCTTGCACACAAAATGACAGTACTTAGAGTATCATTTTAAACCCCAAGAACTCGCCCCTTATTGTGTGTATGGTTCATAACCTTTCTGCATAGCTTTCAAACTAAGTCGCTGTCACAGTGGGCTGAGCAGGCCCACTATGTGAGTTCCCGAGACAATTGGGGAAAAGTGGAGACGTGGAGCCATGAGCGAGTCACTGGTAGCCAATCTGCTGCCCAGTTAGTGCTTCGAGTTCATAACAGACAGCTTGTAACCTCTCTCTGTACATCACTTCTGTCTTGTGTATTTTTCTCTATTTGTGGTGTATAATTGCAAATCCCTTCCCTTAAAAGCCCACTTTTCCAGAGGAATTAGGCAGGAAGTCTAGCCCTTCTTGACCTCAGCATAACTTGATAAACATGAGTTATGATGAGCTGGAACGAGCTTTGTGATTTTCAGAAGCTCCTGTGCTCTTGTGACTGAGCCTTCACATTCATCTGAGGCAGCGTCTGCCATCTTTGCTCAGTATGGAAGCAAAACATTCCAGCAAGTAGTGTTTATTCTTCCCTCTTGGTCACTCTACTCCCCCACACTCCCAGACACTTGGCCAGTATCCTGAGAATGCACACAGATGCACAGGCCTCTCCTCTATTTTTGTGAAGCCTGAGTACCAGCAGATAATTTGTGACAAAGACCAAAAATGGCAACTCAAGAAAAAACTGCGTTCCTCCAGAGGATAAGAGCCAAGCAGTCTATTGTTTAGAGAAAGTGGGGAGAATAGGAAACGACATGAACCAATTTAAAGACAGGGCCTTTGGCATTCTACCCACCTGGGTAGACTCAGCTTCACTCTATGCTGGTTAAGAGCAGGGGAAAAATGATATGGCTTGTTTGACCTGTAGATACCCCTTCTCAAAACCAGGTTTGTTTACCATATTTCTGTGGAGATCAAGTGAGAGGATATGGAACGCATGGAGCCAAGCAGATTGAGGACTGTGAGTGCTCAAGAGTTGACTGCTAGAGATGAGGGCCAAGGATAACCAGCTCTTGACTTTTCAGTCCAAAGTCATACTAGGGGATACATGTTCTCTTGCAAAGGGAATTACCAAGATCTATTATAATTTGATGGACATTTTACAAAGTTCATTTCCTTTCCACTGTAATCTCTATAACTGACTGGATAAATACCGTTGTCTGTACTTGCAAGGGAGAAAATAGCAGCCTTAAGAGGGGAAAGAACTCCTTCCTAGACATACTTCAGTAGCTAGACTGATTTCCTGATTCCTGTTTGAGACTTCCTTCCTTGAGATCATGCTGTCTCTTACATTTGTCTAGCACTTACAGTGTACTTCCTAGGCGCTGTTCCAGAAACTTTAAGCATGCTAATTCGCTTCGTCCTCATATCATCTCCTGCATCACCCCCCAGCACCAACAGAGAGAAATGAGGCACAGAGAAGGTAAGTAGCTTGATTACATTTTCACAGCAGAGCTGGATTCCATCCTTGGTGTGCTTTCAGGAGAGTCCATTGGATGGCCCACCAATGGTACTCCACAAGTGGGTTCGTGTATTTCCTGGTGTGTGTTCTGTGTCTACTGTCTTATTCCAAGTAGGAAAAAACCAGCTTTGTATGGATAGGCTCCATCTCACAGGCATTTATAGCCTGCGTGCTGGGCTGCTCTGTTGTGATGAGTTTCCATGTTCTCTTTGCTGAGAGCAGTGTGGTAGAGAAACTGCAGGATTCAAGTGCTGGTGTCAGTTATGGAGTTTGGAATAAGTTGACTCTTGGAGTAGAGTCCTGCTCCTCTGAACTCTCTAGTGAGTCTTTGAAACTCTTTTGGATGCTAGCTACATTAAACAACAACAACAACTGCAACAACAACAACAACCACTCGACATGAATACTTCTCCCACCTGCATCTAACACTTTTTCAAAACCAAGGTAAAGTGATGAGGAAATTCTCTATTGCACTTTCAAGAATATATAAATCAGAATTAAAATATTCTTAATCTAGAATAAGACTTTGGTTTCTTTGTGGGCTAGAGTGGCTTTCATAGCTAAACACAATACCTCTAGAGATCAACTTTCTAACACACTTCTGCTTCTCTGCCCATTGAGTTAGCTGCCACATAAAGCATGATTTTCAGTGGTTGTAACCCTGTCTAAGTTTCAGAAACAGACTCGAGCTAATGGTGTCATGAGCTTCATACCTTTAGTCAAAGATCAAAGTCAAAGACATATTCCTCAGTTTGGACATTCATTTTGTTTTATGTAGACTCTATCCTGCTTTCCAGGTTACGAATAGAATAATTTGTAATGTTCAAATGACAATGTGCATCTTTTCCTCTAATTTCTTCCCACTCTTAGGAACTTGTTCGATCTTAAGTTATATAGCCTTTTAGAGAGGAGGAAGCTACAACATTTGGTCAAATGCAGCAGCAACCTTTGCTCTGCTGCTCTCACCTTGATAAAAGGCAATGACTGTGAGGAAGGAGCCAGACTCCTAGACAAGATTGCAACACTGGTGATGGTTTCTCAATATATTTGAGGAGAGAAGGACCCAAGTTTTTTAGTGTTCTCCATGTCTAAAGCAGCGCAAGCTTACAGACTCAGAGCTCTAAGCAAGCATCTTTCTCAATTTATGAACTTATGTCCTTACTCTTACACACAGTAGGTCTAGAGTAGCACGTTCCCAGGCTGTGGCCTGTTTTCCTTTGGAACATCTCAGATACCCATGTGAGGTATTCAGCTTTGGACTCTGTCCTCCTACTGGCAGTTATTCTAGGAGGTTTTGCCTCTTTATTGCAGGCATCCTCTCTTGAATGTAAGTTAGTACAGGCTCAGCCTACAGCCCACCATAGCAGCCAATCACTACTTTTGTAAACATTATTTTTTTTTTAATTTTGGCTCAAAGTCATGCTCATTGGCTTATGCCTGTTGCTGAGATCCCATGTCCTGCTAAGCCAAGAATATCATATTATCAGAAGGAGCTCATCCGGATATCTGTGACTTGTTAAAATGCCATGATGACAGTGATAATCAAACAGAATATTCCCAATCCTTTTTTCTTCCTGAAGTCTCTATAACTATAAGAGAACAGATAAGTAGGTGATGTATATTTAATCCATGAAAATACAGTGATCCCCTCATAAAAAAGAAGCTATACTGCAGATTTTTGATATACCAACAAAAGCAATTCTTTTATATTCTTTCCCTTGCAATGTTTTTTCCCCCCTCAGAACAAAGAAGATGTGTTCTAAGTTGGCTTGGTATCCTCAATTCCAGAAATAGAAATAGGTAGTCAGTTTTAAATGAAAAAGGATTCTGACTCATTGTTTCCCCCCACATACTCCCCAGGAGAGAAGGTACATCATAGGGCATATACCTTCAAAGGATTCTCAAATTAAACAATAGTACTACTAATGACAGCCAGTGATCTGCTGACCTTCAGAAAACTGAGGGGCATAAATGTAATGTTTTTAGAAAGATTCTGTGAGCAATAATCTTTTAGCTCAAAAATCATTGAAAAAATAATGCCAGGTTTTAAACAGGGTTAGAGTTGGGTTGACCCAGCTGATTAAAAATGAGAATATTCAGAGGGTAACACGGCTTTTCCTCTCCCCCTTCAAGAGCCTTGTCATACGACAGCCTGAGCTAAACATGCTGTGTCAATCTCATCTTTTACATTTCCCGGGTGTTTTCTTCTTAGATCATGCAACAACCCTGTCATTATTTTAAATATTTTTGCCTGTAAATTGCAGAATACTTGCTCTGATTTTAATAGGACCCATGTGTGAAATCCTTTCCTTTTTTTTTTTTAAATCCATCGTTCTGATTCTTTCTGCTCTTCAGTACAGCACAGCTTGGTAGCACTAGGTACGTCTTGTTGAAAGTATGTCCATAAATATGTCCCTTGCAGCATGGAACAGCTTGTTAAATTGGCAGTCCTCAGCAGTTTGCCTAGAAAAGTTTGCCTCACTTGTGATAGTCCAAATGTAGGGCAGAACACAGCGTAACTTTTTATCTAATTTTACCAATTGACATATTCTTCAAATTTTTAACTACCTCGTGCCTTTTTCTTACAGTGCCACCACTTGACTTTAAAAAGCAGCTGAATATTCTCACAATGGCTGTATGTAGATAGGGAAAATACCTGGTTTCTTATCAGATCTCAATTTGGGGAGAATATGGTGACTTAACCTGGATGTTCAAGCTGTTATGAAAACAGGTTTCTGGTAGGATTGAGAACATGGCTGATTTCTGTCCTTGAGGTGGACTGGTACTGGCCCCCCATTGTGGCAAGAGTGGGACTCATCAATTTTAGTCATTTGAATTTAGCAGATCTGTTTATTGACTATGGGCACTATTCTTAATGATGCCCTATTATTGATCCTGATATCTTTATCCAATTTTCATATCTCTTTATTAGGATCCTATTAGAGCCAGGAATGGCATGTGTAGAGGAACTATTGACCCAAAATTTACTGTTGCAAGATGAGCTTTAAGTGTTACAGTTATTTGTTGTCACCTGTAAGAGGAAACTCTTTTCTCTCTCCTTATGTCTAAGAGACCCCAGAACTACCACCTCTGTCTTCAGAGCTTGGGACAGCAGAGAGGCCTCCCTGTCATCTCTTCATCATACTGTTCAAAATTGGCTAAGTATCATTCTAAGGGAGAACCACACATCAAAACAGAAGGAAGCAGCATACATCTGAACATGGTCCCTGTGGAGGGCCCAGCTATGGGACAGAGCACAACCCAGAGACTGTGTTCTGAGTTCCTATCTTGGTGTCCACACCTTCCAGATGGTTGTGTGTGCTTTACGGTAAGTGGCCTGAAGAAAATGAATTCATTTTCCATGCTTAGTTCCTGTCTACAAGTTTTCCCACCCAGTAGGGAATTTGCCAGCCTCTGAAGAATCTGTTAGGAAATACTATTTTAGGAGCAATTTGTGAAAAAAGCCTTCTCAAAAATATTGAAATGCAAAGTGGACTGTCTAGAAATGACACCCAAACTTCTACCCCCTGGCTGACCACAATGTAGTCTTCTAACTCCAGATGAGCGAGGACCGTCACATTGAAATCATTTTAGTTCAACTTAAATTAAATGAGTGAGACTTATTGTAACTTGTAACCATTAGGGGTTAGGAGCATTAGTCCCTACCTCTCTTTAGATTGATAGATTCTGAATTCTATTGGATACGCTATTACAAGTGTGCTTTTGGGATGTACTTTTAATTTATAGAAGCAGTTATTAAACTTGGATGATTCTGATACACTTGCAAATTTGAGATTGCCCTATCAAATACACTGTGTTCCATAAGTTTTGTGAAATTAATACAGTTAATGTTGGATAATAAAGTGAAAATTTAAAATCAAGTATAGTACCTAAAAAATGAAATGTCCCTCAGGCTTATTTTTAAGTTAATCACACTAAAAGTATGACCAAAGACACTCTATATTGTGAAATTATCACTGATAATTGAAGGAGAAACACCTCTTGTCTGGCAAGTCAAAGGATATTTCCTTATAAGTTTAGAGGAATCCTAAAAGCACATTTGAAATAGCCACCCTGGACCATTTTGCTTTTTTGGGGGGAGGGGGTAAATGAAAAGGTAATTATTACCAAAAGATGAATTGCATGAAAATGTTTACAGTTGTCTTAGGAAGAAAATAGCAGAATGTGGAACTAATTGTGTTGATTCAAAATAATTATGAAACACAAATGACCATTACTTATAACAAGTCTCTTGACAGATACGGTTTAACTCTGGGGATCAGACTCAAAAGAAGTTTAAAAAAATAAAGAACAGAACAGTGCAACATTAGTGTGATGATAGCCAGGTGAGAAAACTTGCCCCCACCACATTGATTTGCATCACATCAATGGCTCAGAATTCCACTTCCAAAAGTTTGGCTGATCTTGAAAGAAAATGACACACTGATGTGCGCATAATTTTCATCTCTTTTCCATACTAGATTGTCAGTGAGATTTTCTTGGAGTATTGGAAGTAGATCCCCCATGAGACTTCTGGATGCTTCAGATGTCCTGGTACCATAGGCACAAACAACCCTAAATGCCATTTCAATCACTAGTGGGGTATTTGTAGGCTGCCCCCAATTTACATGTATTATGGGTTATGATTTGGTAGGATTCTATTCAGCACAAAAGTGTAATTGAAAACATAAAAGGGCCACAAACTTCTGAAAAGCTAGAGAACCAAATGTAATTTTGAGTGTTCTATATAATACTTCATTTAGAAAAATCTTCCACCTTTGTAGGAAAATAATGAGGCACCATTTCATATTAATAACTAACTGAAAGCAGTTACGAATCAGTATGTAAGTTACAGACAAGGACAGACTAGTAGAAATAGAGTGTAAGCCACAAAAATAGTCTAATTGGATTCTTAAAAAAAATAAAAAATAAAAAGAACAGATAACAATTTAATGATATATTTTCTTTAACTCAACATTTTCATCATTTCATTTGAACACATAACAACTATAAAATTGTTGATGATACTCCAACATTCTGCTCATCATACTAGGTATGCACATTTAATTTTGAGCTAGTTACATTTTCTATACTCAGAAGCTACCTGGGACTAGTGCCTGCCATCTTGCTCAACATGTAGATTTTTCAAGAAATCGTCTAAAGGCTGAATATTTTCAAAGGCAAAGAAATACTGTTATTTTTGTTGTGATCTGAGAGCTTGCAGACGTTCATGGGTGTAGATGAATGGCCAGAAGTAGAAGTGAGTGGTAAGCCTGCGCCCTGCTCGTACACGTGAAGGCTGCCTTGGGATTTGCCCAGGCTGTAGAGTGAGTGTGGGATTATCCAAAGAAGCTTTTCTTTGTTCATTTGCTGCTTTTATCATGTTGTCATGGCAGACACTCAAGTTTGTGAGGATGCATCCTCTGCACCTCTTTTGTGCGACTGAATGGTACTTTCAGATGTTTTTACCCACCTTTGCTTGTGGTGGCCTCACCTTAGGAGATGTTTATGCTTCCTCTGCCAAACATGGTGACTCCATGTATTAGTCTCATTTTCTGGCTTTTGCTGTTGTTTGGTTAACCAAAGACATGAAGGAGCTAGGAGTCATGTCAAGTAATGGCATGATAAGTCTGAGTTACACAGGCAAAAGTTGATTAATTAACTTGGTTTTTATTTCTTACTTTAGCTTGGAGTTTGTCATATTAATATCTCATTTTTAAAGAAATCTCAGCTTTCTATTGTTTCTTGATTTCAAATAAGAAAATTATTAATTATATTGCTTAATTTATGGCATGATATCATTGATCATTAATAATCCCTCTTGAATAGATGTTTCACTTATATATCTATATCCATAATCTATCTTATCATCTATCTAATTTGACATCACCAATTATCATTCACATTTGTCTATTTCTCTATTTATTTGTCTATTTATTCATCTAGATTTCTCTTCATCTTTCTCATTTGATTCCCATTTTTAAATTTCTCACTACTGTTTCCATTTTGGGCCTCAAACTATGGCCAATACTAAATCACTGTTTACAATGAAACAGTGTAAACTGAAACAAAGCTCAAAGTTAGTGTAGATACTCCTGTGGTGGCTGAAGTGTGCTAGTAGTCCCTGGTATTGAATATTTCAGAAGTGGTGTGTATGGCAGTCTTAGGAAATCTTTCCTTCTTGAAAGAAAGCATAATCATTGATTAAAGGATTCAGCAAAATAGGGGTCAGCAGGAACAAAGTTAGGTATGAACCTAGCTAGTTGTCTCAGAGCATATGAACACTGGAATTTAGGTCAGGTCTGGTGCTTTAATCTGATTAACTGTGATGGTTTTCTGGTGTGTTTTAGAATCAAAAACCTTGTGATGCTTCTGAATCATCCCAGTTATGAATTCGAATATTTGGCCAAGTTAGAAATCACTATTTGTGGAGCAAGGTCTAGTAATATGATCCCTTTCTTGGCCGAGTATCTTAGAGTCCGAGTGTTGCTGAACCTGGTGGTCCAATATTGCCTTGCTTAGAGTGTAGGAGAAACAGAAAACTGATAGAGAACTGGAATCTTTACAACAGCTTGTCCTAATGTTTCCAAGATCACTGGGAATAGATTTCAGAGTCTTATGATTTTCCAATAGTTAATCATTCAGTTTTGGCCTAGTAAAGAACTCCCTTTTCAGCCGTCAAGAACTTTGGACTACACTACACTTGCTAGCATTTATGGGCCTTTCTTAGAGACAGTAGAGAGTTAACAGTCTCTTGAAAGTACGGGGAGAACTTGAAGCCTGATAGTTTCTGTCATAGTAAAAGGATGGGAGTGTAGTGACAACCACAACACATTGTCCTCAGCCAAGTGAACATTGGTAATGTCTTCTACTTTCAAGCAGTGAATTGAGCAGAGGCAAAGCTTGAATGACTTCACATTGCTCTGTGGTCAATCTTCAGCATGTATAGTCAGTCCACCATATCCACAGATTCAAATCAATCACAAATTGAGAATATGTGGGGGGAAAACTATGCCAAAACTGATCATGTTCAGAGCTTTCCTTTGCGGTTATTTTCTAAATGAAATAATACAATAGCTATTTCTGTAGCAATTTCTAGTGTTAACTATCAGAAGTAATCTAGAGAAAAATTATAGTATCTATAATATATATATTCATATATATCATGCAAATATTGTTAACAATGCTAATGTAGAGGAGATTAAGCATTTGCAGATTTTTAGACTCCTGGAGAGACTGAAGGACAATGTTATTGTGTCCACAATCATATAGGTTGTTTTAGGGTTCTGTAGACTGTACCAAGAGGACACATGTATGTATCATTTAAAATAATGGCATTATTGTATCCTTGGTCTCAACAAACTTACCTTAAGAATTTGTTTCCTGTTTGAGCCCCTGAGTAAAAAGGGCAGGGATATTGACTTGGATGCTACATACAAGTCTTGTATGCCATATACAAGGCCATATACAGCTTCTGCAGCATGAGAAACAGTGTTTATGAAAAGGTGAAAGAGCTGAGTCTAAGGACAGTACGTGAGAGATTACATCAGAAAAACTACATATGGCAAAATGCACATTATGATAATATAATATTATTTAGATAATTATTCAGAATTAGTTCATTTAAGTAGCTTCATAAGTTATCTTACAGTTGATAAACACTGCTCTTTGTGTTCTAAGATCACCCTTAATCTTTCTTAGTTTGCTACCATGCTTGAGATTTTTTCTTTCACACACTCTGTACTCTGACAGCTCATTCATAGAGGTGGCTGCAAACTATTCTGTTTTCCTGCTCAGGTTCTTAAAGCTGCAGAAATCCACCTACACTTGCCTTTTGGCTCTGTTATTCTCAGTTTGAAGGCGGTGACAAGGTTTGTGGTCCTGAGAGCTCATGGCATTGGTCCTGCCTTTCAAAATCATGTGCCAGCTGATTCCCAGTGAAGGATTCTGGGGGAAAGTTCACTGTCAAGGGTGGATAGGGTTAAAGTAGTATGAATCTAAACATCCACAGGGATAACAGATCATGTAGCAGGTAGTAATTAGATGAGCTATTTGCACTAGATGGAAAGAAAGAGCCCAATACACAAGTCGGAGATGGGAGACATTTGCCAACCTGATTAAAAATGAAGGACCTACAATACTAGATTGTGCCAAATATATGCACATCAGAGGAAGGCTGTCAAATTACAGGAAGTCTCTGCTCATATATGCTGGGGTTGGGGCCATGTAGACCTAGGGTGTGGCTAGTTGTTTCTGAGCCAGCAACTCCTCTTCTGTCTACTCTTCTATGCCCGAAGAAGCTTTAGCAGTGCAATATCTTTCAGGCTGAAACCTTTCTCCCGGTCATTACGGTCCTGTGGCTGAAATGTGGCTTCTTAAGGCTTTTCTGGGGGGAAAAAGAGACCAGTGCACCACAAGAACAGAGCAAAGAGCAGGGTCATCTGGTAGTTTCCTGAGCCACAGCCTTGACTGCAGCACAGGGCTCCACATAAGGCCAGAAGGAGACTTGAGAATTGAGTCTGAAGACTTTGCCTCATTTTCTTATGTCCCAGCAAGTCTAAAGAATAATACTGACTTTAATGCTAATGCTTGGAAAGTTCTGCTCCGGTGCTTCTGACTCAGGCTATGTCCAGAAATAAAAAGGAGTTGTGTGACAAATTGTTTCTGGTAGTTTTGTTCCTTTCTTACTGGTATTAATAAAATGTTTTAGCAGAAAGAAAATAAATAAAATAAAAAATAATAGTTTTTAGTCTTTGAAGTTTTTTACATTTATATAGTTGTTTTTTTAAAAAGATTTATTTTCATTTATGTGAGTACACTGTAGCTGTCTTTAGACACACCAGAAGAGGGCATCAGATCCCATTACAGATGGTTGTGAGCCACCATGTGGTTGCTGGGAATTGAACTCAGGACCTCTGAAAGGGCAGTCTGTGCGTTTATCCACTGAGCCATCTCTCCAGCCCTTTATAATATATTTTGGTCACATCCAGGGGATGATTTTCTTAAACAGCAACCACAGAATGCATTTCAGGGATATTCATTTATAGAATATTCTGAGCTACATATATTTAAAATTGCTGATTGATGTGAGAGGCCTGTATTTCAGGTAGGTGTTCCAATGATCCAATAAGCAAGTCAATAATAAGTTGGCTTAAAGGACTTCCTAAAACTTCCTCTTCTTCTCAGTCTGCCTGATCTCCTTGCTATCCCTGATGTTTGTTGTGTTATCTCAAGGCAATAGGGCTTTCTAAAAAGTTACCTTGCCTGAGATTATAATGGAAGAATGTTCATTTCTTGTTTGTGTGATTGTGTGTGTGTGTTATATAAATTTTCTCTATTTTTAAACATTTGATACTGTTTACAATTAGACAATAAGTAATAATTGTTTGAAGCATTGCTGATTTAAAACTTAAGTGAGCTAAAGTCAGAATCCACTCATGGATAATTGAACTGGCTGGGAAAGTGATCCTGGGTGAGGACATGCTTCCTGCCACAGAGCCATCTGCAAAAGATGCTTTATGATTCTTTTCCTAATGTTTCACTTTTGTCCTATCATAGGAGGTCACCTCCTAAATACCGGTTGTTGGAAGGAAATGATACAAGTTTGACTTTAGATAGCTGCCTTTGTCCTCCCTTTCACTTAAATTTCAGTATTTAGTGCTTACCAGTCTTAAATTTGACACTCAGCAGACATAAACTGTATCCTTGAGAGGATTAAGGGATTATTTACTCACCAGCTTAATCAGATTAATCATAGATTTTGAACAAGATATCTAATGCCATTCACAGGATGAGATGTGTGATCCTTCCTTGCTAGTTAAATTTGGCTTGAGCACATACAGATGGATACAGAGGCACCCGTATATGCACGGACACACAGATACATGTACACACACACACACACACACACACACACACACACACTGTCTCTCTCTGTGTGGGTGGTGTACATGTTCATGTATGTGAGTGCTAGACAGCATTGTGTATTGGTTGGTCCATACTGTCCATCTTGAGGCAGAGTCTCCCTGTGTGTGCCAGGCTAGCTTGCCCCTGATATATATGATCACAGGAGGCACAAACTGACGTTTTGCAAATTTTATCATCATTGAAAACAATAATTACAATTTTATAGTCATAATCAATTAGTTTCTACTATCTATTTTCCTTAAGGACAGAGAGAGATTCCATACCTGTAGTTTAGACTGTTTAGACTTATTGTAGGCTATTAAAATTTAGTTTTGGAGATTCCATCTCTTGGGAAGCCATTTAAAAATGATTTAAAAAAAACATTTAAGGAGCCATAACAATTTCCTTTTCACATTCCTATGATGTGGATTTTAAAATTTGAACATTACTAATTGAAATTATAGTAGAAAAAGAAATATCCGGAAAATAGATGATTACTATTTCAATTATTACTTTTTCATTCCTATTAGGAGCTTAAGTTCTAGTCTACATTTATTTAATAAGCTCCTTTCCCCCTGCAGAAACAGGAGGCAGCAAAGACCCTTTGTACTGCAGAGGTATTAAATGAGGATTGGGACCAACTGGCCCATTGTATGAACTCTTATTTTAAAGCATTCCAAGTTAAGCAGATTTTGTTGGATTTACTTTTATTTGGGTCTTATGTTATTTGAGAGATAAACATTGTAATATTGGAAATATTCTCAAAGATAGGAAGGAGCAAAATTAAAGTGCTAGCCCTATTTGTCCACACCATTAATCAGAAACATTGTAGCCAAGAACTCCTGAGGCCCACCCCCTGGAGCAGCATTTAGATCTATCTCCATATTGGCTGCATGGTTCAGCATTCCACAAATTTTTATGGCTTGCTTTCCAGCTGGAATCAGACTTGTTTCTGGCATTACAATTTATTATACAATCTTTATTAATCTGTTTATAATGCTCATTAATGTTTGTCTGACATCGATTTTTTAAAATTAGATCTCTCTGTCTCTGTCTTTCTGTTTCTCTATCTCTCTCTGTCTTTGTCTCTGTCTGTCTCTGTCTTTCTTTCAGTCTGTTTCTGTCTCTCTCTGTGTGGGTGGTGTGCATGTTCATGTATGTGAGTGCTAGACAGCATCAGGTATTGGTTGGTCCTTACTGTTCATCTTGAGGCACGGTCTCCTTGTGTGTGCCAGGCTAGCTTGCCCATGAGCTTCTGGGGTTATCCTGTCCTGCTTCCCATCTGACCATAGGAATGCCAGGCGTGTAGACATGTGCTACCACATTTGGCTTTACATGGCTCTGAGGATCTAAACTGAAGTTCTCACATTTGCATGGTCAGAGATTTTGCATACTGACCCGTCTCTATGTCTCTAGACACTGAATTTAGTATATTATATGTAACTACTAATATTGTTAATATTTAATCTGGACAGAGCTCTACAGTTTTCAAGTTCTTTTGCAAACCCATGAAATTCAAAGGTATTTGAATATGCATTTTACCATTGAGAAAACAGCTAAAAAGAATTGCGCTTTACCCAAAGTCAGTGGTAGAGTTAGAACCAATAAACAAGTCTACTGCGATGCCACTCCCTTTTTACTAATTTTTGAAGTAATATCCAGTAATCGTGAGCATGGAGAGAACCAACTATGCTTATTTTGTGTGAGCAATGGTGTGTGGGGGAGAATTTGTGTGAGCGTGAGTGTGCATGTGTGTGCATATCTGTGTGTGTGTGTATGTGTGTAAGAGTGAGAGTGAGAGTGAGAAAGTGAGAATGAAAGAGAGAAGGTTTGTATGTCTGGCTTTTATCAGTGCAAACAAGTAATCAATAGTTCATTTCTAGTGAAGACTGAAAACCTAAAACCAACAAGTGTAAAGGATGAAATTCTGGGCTACTTTGTACAGCCTTTGGGCTGCTCTGGCTAGCTTTGATAGTGCTTATGGTTTTTGCACACATCACTTGTATTATTTATCCTGACATCCCTTGTTACAGGGTACTTAAGATGGCCCCATTTTTCAGGCAGGAAAACTTAAACACAAAGAAGAAGGAAGTACAGGCCTCATCAGTAGACCCAGGATCTCTGTGTTGTGTTGTCATTCCTCTCATAATGCATGTATTTAACACCATGGTGCCTTCACAGAATATGGCTTCCACATTGGGATTTCATTCATGGAATGGTCATGTTCTATGTGCATTTGCACCACTGTCTTTGAACATTCTTCAAGAACATAGGAAATTAACACAAGTTAATTTTCTTAGGAGATCAGTGTTGTGCTTATTGGCAGACAGAGAATGTGAGGCCCAGACACAGCAGCTGGCCTAGTCAAGTCCAAGTCCAAGTGAAATGCTGCAATTCAATTCCAGCCAACTTCCATGCTCTGACCTTTCGCTGCACCTTGACACACAGACTGTAGCACATGGTGCTACTCTGCACAGTGGGTTCCGACTTTCCTGAAATGGATACCATCAGAGATGAAGGTCTTCAGACTCTCAGACTTCAGAACTATATTATTGCTATATGGGGTCTAGGAAGCCATCATCCATATTTATAGATTTCATTAATACGAGTAATCAAATCCAGTCAGTGTTCCCTCTCCTGAGATTTTAGTCATCTGTTTCCCTCTATAAAGTCACATTTTTGTCTTTCATCAAAAACAAAATGATCTTCCCCCTTTTTGAGGGTGTGAGCTATATTTTGATGACTTGGTGTTCAACATAGACCTCTTTAAGTTTGCAAAGCAGACCAGTTAGTCGTGCAAAGGACAGGGTCTGCTCTTTGATCAGGGAGGGCTAATTTCCAACTGATTTGTATCTGTGCTAGGGAGAAAATGGTATGCATAGGGAGAGTTCTGATACTTATAATCTGTATGCTCAGGTAAAATCTATTATAGGCAAATAATCAGGGATCAGAAGACATTTAGACAGGCATGCTATGTTTTTCTAGTTTACACGTTTAAAGATCATCTTTACGACCATGTGCATATCTGCCTATGATTTAGCAATATCTCCTTTGCACAGAAGATTCCTGCTCATGAGTACTATCAGCTCTAACATACTGTTTTTCTCCACATACATGATTAGTGTTTTTCAGTATTAGGCATTAAGCCTTACACATATCAGATAAATGCTCCACTTCTGAACTACATCTCTAGCTGTTGGCTTTGAAGTTCTGGTTCAGCTAACACTTTTATCTAGTTCAGCCTAGCCTGAAACTCAAGGTTGTTTGCTTGCTCTACCTGAATAGCTGAATTATCTGTACCATTGTACCTAACTAATATACATATATGCTAAAGTTTAATTCATACTGTAAGAATATTTAACATACAATACATTTAATATATTCTAATGACATGGATTATCCCTGTCTATCACATCTACGCTGTATAATAAGCTAGCAGCCTATTTGTTGTGTAGTCACCATGCGGGTTATCTGATGACCCTTCATGTTGTAACCGTGTACACAAGTACCCCTTATTCTACTTGGTAATAGGCTAATGTGTTCTTCCATACATAGCACCGTATGCAACAACAATGACTAGGTGTAAACATGGTTGCACATGCCTGGAATCTCAGCACAGATTCCATCAAGGGGGATTAGGAGTTCAAAGCCAGCTTTAGCTACATAGTTTTCAGGACCTTACTTCCCAAAACAGCTTCCTGAGATTGCTTTATACAGTCACAAACCAACAAACATCCTAATAATTGTCAATATGCTGTAACATTTATATGTGCTAACTATGTAGAAATGCTGTATGTTTCCAACACTGCTCAGAACAGCGCACAGCTGAAAACTTAGGAGCTTTTTCTGGAATTTTCTATCTAGTTTTTCAGACCTTAGTTGAAGCAGAACAAAGGAAAGCTTCAATCAACTAAAATATGGACAAGCATTTTCTATTCATACGATGTTATCATCACACATGGCCCGGTGCCCCAGTGACGAGGAGGGGAGGAGAAGAAAGGGGTGAGTTCAGTGGTAGGCATTTACCACTGGTCTTTTGTTTGACAAGGCATTTTTGGTGGGACTGGTCACATTGGATTTCTTCCTTTACCAACATTTCATATTAACTTTCACTCAGTTGAGAATAACTGTTTCCTTTCAAAGAAACCGAGGACAAGGCTCCTTATCATAGCACTCATGAATTAAATGAGTTTGTATATTTTGTTTTTCTTAATTAAATCTGCTGGAAATACCATTGACTTCTATTTCAATACCTACTGGCACGGCCTCTAATAGATAAGCAGAACATATGAAATAACTTTTGACCTGGGTGTAGAAGGTGATTTGGAATTGGTTACTTTCTGAGGAACTGTAGGTAAGAAGGAAAAGCATTTGTTTGTGTGCACACCTGTGTGTGTGTGTGTGTGTGTGTGTGTGTGTGTGCGTGTGCGTGCACACGCTCCCCAGTGAATGTGCATATGTGTATTTACTGTTAATTCTCAAAGATGCTTTTCTCACGACTTATTTTTTGTGTCCTGTCCACCACAGAGGCTGGTACATTGGAAGAATCTTCCTTTAGGGATGTTGAGTGTGATTATTGTGGCCTGGGTGTCCCACAAACAGAGAATTGCATGCAAGTTCAACCTAAGCCAGCAATGATTGTGTGACTGTCCCCAGAATCACTCATATTTAGTGGCTAGTGAAGCTATTGGATTCAGGGAATTGCAGGATGTTGGGTTATGTGGCAGTTATTCTTAATGGATGACCCAAATAGGCAAGACTTCAGGGTCATGGGTCACTGGGATCCGTTCCCTGGTTTCTGTGGACAGCTGCTCACTTGGGGAGGGGAGGGGATATTCCTCATACTGACAGGGCATGTGTGCAAGGCAGGGAGAAAGACATAGAGACTCATGAAAGCGTCTGAGTGAGCCGCTGACCAGGATATGGCCTATAGTCTTATCTTCATGGAGGGGTTGTATGTGATAGAAAGAAATAGTTTTTAACTCTCTATCCTTTACCTTATCAAAATAATGTGCAAGAAGTAAAGATTGAGGACCCCTTTCTTAACCGCTCCATGTAAACTCTGAGGTTGCCTCGTGCCTCTTTCTAGTTCTGTACCTAGGGGTTTCCCACTCCTGATCACTGTCACCTGCCTCTGAATCTTTCCCAGGTCTTTGATGCCGTGACACAAACGTGAGTAATTCTTCTCCTGAGATTATTTCAGAAAAACAGCTTACAGTTTAAAAATGTGTAACATCAACTTAAAATAACAAACAAATAAAAATCCTCTATAAGAGGAAGTACATGATACAGCGCAATAGAAGCCACATCCCAATCATACACACAAAAACCTGGGGGTCCTGGAGCTTCGTTTCCAAACAGTGGGCCCCTCCCGGTTTCTCAAAAACCAACATATTAATGATGCATTCACAAACAAACTTCTTTGTACCTAATGCTGACAGGCAGACAGGCAGGCGGTGGGGGTGGGGCGGGGCCTGCGGGAAGGGGAGCAGGGCCAGGGGACCACTCTGCTGCACCAGCTTGGGTTCCCGGGCCCGGTGATGGAATTATTGTTTATTTTTTTAATTTTCCAAGGTAGGCCGATGACAGCTGAAGAAGACTGTATTTGCAGAGGAGCAGCATGAGGGTAGAGAGGAGCAGAGCTCCTGAGGGAAACCTAATAGTTCCTCTCCTTCCTGCACGGAGATAAAGACTTATAATCAGCGTCTATGTTCACCATCTGGCTCTGCGCATGTGGTCCGTATGGAGGAGAAAGCCGCACAATCTGTAAGTGATCAGGAGCCATGGCGCTCTCTCCAGAGAATCCACGATGCAATCAAGGTGACAGATGGCACGGCCACTGCTGTGGCCTCATGGAGAAGATCAAAATCACCTTCAATAAACTCTGACTGAAATGGGCATGAGCACCTCGAAAAAGTCAGTTTGTCAGTCAAACTGCGACAGCGCGCTGCACTGGGGAACCACAGCGGCCAGCTCTCTGTTTTCAATCGTTTCCGTCTGACTGGGCCTGAACTATGATCCTTCTCAAATTGTCCTTTCTGTTTAGCTGAAGCAGGCCAGCAAATTGCCAGATTCATTGCTTTATTGAAGAAAATTGAAAACACGATGTCCTCAATTCCGAGGACGCACAGCTGGCAGGTACCCGGGACACCCAAACGCAGGGAGAGTGGACCTGGTGTGTCTGCAGCTCGAGTTTGTCCAACTTTAGGCGGATTTTTCTTTTTTTCTTTTGGAACGCAAATATAAAATGCCAGTGTATAGGTGACAGTGTATTATGTAAACGGTATTAAGTAACCAGTAAGTGTTAGTAGAATAGAGAAGTGGTTACAAAGAAAGATAGGAAGGGAAGGGAGGAAGCTGGGAGGAAACTTCCGTAGTGTTTGTTGTCTTTGCATTTCAGAGCAGGCTTCTTTCTTGATAGAAGTAATAGGTTTCCCTTCTGTACCTGTTTATTATGTGCAGGTTCCTGTGGGTTTGGGCACAAGGATGATGAAATACAAGGATACTATTTTGTTTTGAGCAAATCACAGGGAATCTGCAGGGGTCAGCAAGTTTAGACAAATTTCCGTTTCTTCCAAACCCAAAGGGGAAAAAAATAGAAGCTCCAAGCGTTTATAAATAGAGGGAAATGAGGAGCAGCTACCTGCAGTGGGACTCAAATCCACTACCATCCTTTGCGAAGCAAGGGCACTGGTTTCAGGGCAGAGAGGGTGGGTCCTGATGAGAGCAGGCGCTCCTCTTCCTCCATCCTGATCCCTTGGCACAGTTCCACTGTTGTTCTTCCTCCCAGTCGCCAGGAGCCGGGAGATTGAAAGCAAAACTCCACTTTTACAGTCTTCTTTCCCTAAAGTTTCTAGTACCTGTGTGTGGTCCTGGAGTTTTCTATTGTAAACTGGCGGAGGAAACTTACCCCTTCTAATTGTTGGTCCATCCTCCTTTTAAAAAATTGCAATCTTTTAGTTAATGTTGCGGGGTTTGCTTCATTTAAGATCCAAACCTTACTCCTGCTTCATACCCCTCGTTGTAAACTGTTTGACAGCTGAGAAATACTGAGTCACCCGGCCCTGGATTTCCATGGAAGTCTCTACTCTTAATATAGGTACAATTTGAATGCCAGGATTCTGGTGCAGTGATATAGAAATGTATATAAGGGGGACTCATCCTTAATTTGCGTATGTGAAATTCAAGAAAACACGGAGAAAAGATCTTATTTGGAGTGATAGGAATGTCTAGCTCTTTGGGAAGGACTGTCTTTCCATAGGGTATACAAGGAGAGCTAACTTCCCACATGTCAAAGTGAAGTGCAGTTTGTTAGGAACAGAGGACTCTGTATTTTCTTATTTTTTATTAGGTAATACCTACTGAGTGCTGAGTACCTACTATGTGCAGGCTTTGCAGCTTGAGAAGGTTCCCAGGGAGAAAATGTAGGTTTTAAAGCCACTGAGTTCTGCCTGACCTTCCTCACTTGATCTAGCTGCTTGGGCAGTGGGGGGTCTTCTTACAAGACAACAGGGCTGGTGTTAGGCTGGTGACTGCCTGCTGCTTTTACACAGGAAATGCTGCTGGTATTTTTTCTGTGGTCTTCAGCTTCCTGGAATAGCAACTCTGTAAGAGACATTTAGAGACATGTTCATCAGTGCAGCCACCAGGAGGGGTGATAGGATGAGTCATCTCAGCAGCACCTCCTGTGTTCAGGCTCCAGATACTGAGGGGAAAATTCTTTGCTTCCTAATGGTGGCAGTTCTGAGTCTTTCTTTAAGAGCTGGCCCACTGGACCATGAAGGTATGGAGACATATTTGTAAAATGAAGCTTAGTAATTAGAGCTTGGCCCAAACTCAGATAATTATGCTCCAGTCATCTCTAGCATGGAATTTTGCTTGACCTGTACCAAATACACAACCGTACACCATTAGTGTCTTATAACTCTACTTTCCAAATTAAAAATTTCTTTGAGACAGTTTAAGACTCACGTTCATAAGCAGAGATTTCCTTAAAATGCTGTATGTACATTTGTTAACTCCATCCATCCATCCATTCATCCATCCATCCAGCCAGCCAGCCAGGCAGCCAGCCAAACACCCATCCACCTCTATAGCTTCGATAGGGGAGATTGGCAGGGATGGGGATGTGAGGAGGTATAGAATGCCCTGGAATTCACAAAGCAGCATCCATGGAGGACAACTCTCCATCACAGTAAGTATAGTTTATGCACTAAGGTCTGTTTTAAAATTCGTTATTCTCTCTCTCTCTCTCTCTCTCTCTCTCTCTCTCTCTCTCTCTCTCTGTGTGTGTGTGTGTGTGTGTGTGTGCGTGGGTACAATTCAGAGGTCAACACTAAATGTTTTCCCCAGTACCCTTTACCTTGTTAATTGAGAGTCAACATCTTAGTGATCCTGGAGCTTGCTGCTTTAACTAGACAGGTAATGGGCAAGCCCCATAGGATGCATAGGAGGCCCCATCTCAGTGCCCACATCATGGAGATTATAGCCATGGACACTTTCACCCTCCTTTGTAATGTGCTGGGGAAGGAAACCCAGGTTCTCATGCTTGCGCAGCATGCACTTTACTTACGGTTACCTTGCCAGGTCTAAGAGTTTAAGAGCAGATTTATTGTGAATGAAGAGATTGCATGAAAATCTAAACACAAATAGAGAGGTAGAAAGGTATGGTGAGATGTTTTCTTGTGAATTAAGAGTAGTCTGGTCATTTGTGGGTTGCAGATTTCATTACTAATTTTGTTAACAGTTTATTGCTTAAAGGTACTGCATTAATTTCAGAGTGTTTTCCGCTAACTTTAATAGGTTGGGGGATATGTGTATTCGTGCTGCATTTTGGTTGCTTTAACTAGATACCTTTCAATCATAACATTTGACTTCTTGGCTTCTGGGCTGCTGGTGAGGCAGAAAATCATGGTGGCAGGATTTGTGGTAGAGGTTACTACATTCTACATGGCAGACAGAAAACCAAGAGAGACAGGAAGAGTTAAGAGATATAGCAGGGCCACAGGTCTGTTCTCAGTGACCTATTTCCTCTAGTAAAGTCTTACTCTAGCACGTCCCAAAATAGTACCATCTGCTTATGACCACGTCCCAAATGTGAGTCTTTTTCAGGAAGACAATTCATATCTGAAATGTGACACACTACATCCAGAAGAATACCCATTAAAATAAAAGTGTAAGCAGATAATGAAATTAATAAATTGATCGCTTCTATGCCACAAATGTTATATTCTTAAAAGATTCTCTTTTTCTTGCATGTAATAATGAAGGAAACATAAATAAGAATGAATACAGTGTTGTTTCTATTTGATTGTTTAACTTATTTCAGAATATCAGACTGAAAAAATACCCATGAAAATGCCATGTACATAAGTTTCGTATCTTCAAAGCACTACACAATCAGAGAATTTTTGAAAGGTAGAATATTGAAGAAGAATAACACAGTCTATCCATGGATAAGATGAAGGCTCCAAAGGATACATTTATATCTGTATATGCTTTCCTTTTATTCTGTCTATACCATCAAAAACAGCCCCCCTTTCTGATGGTATTCTTCATGTAAAAGAAACAGAAAACTAATTTTAGCTAATGGCAGAGACCAAGAACAAGTGTTCCAAATTGTGGGCTGGGCTGTAGAAAGACTATGTGCTTGTGAGTCACTCTCACTTTTTGAGATGATGGCATGAAGGTAGGGAGAGCATGGCCTTGACAAATGTACACCCCTGGACTGGAATCTTCATTTCAACTCTTACTGATTAGGAACAGGACTTAGTCGAGCTGAATCCATTCCTTCATAGAGCATACTAACTGTTATAACACTGCATAGAACACTAACTGTTTTTCTTTACCTGTTTCCTCTGAACTGAAGTAGTCTCTTCCAGAAGGAGAGAGGAAGTTCATGAAAACCAGGAAGCTCAGAAAATTACAAGGGATTTTATGAGCAGCAGATAATTGCGGGGAGTTGGGGGGAGATTCTCTGGAAGAGCTGCCTCCAAGTTGTGCAGGGAGCTCCAGAGATGAATGCAGCCATCATGAGTACTCACTAGGAATACAATGAGATTTTTGGTCCTGCATCTACCCATGCTTCTACAAGAGATGCCTCATCTATAAGTTACCCCAATAAATGGATTGCCTCACTAAACTAGACTTGGGTAGAATCAATTCTTTGGTTTGTTGTTGGTAGTTTGTCTGGGGGTGGAGGGTAAACAGATGTCTGCACATGTTTTTCCCAAAGGGGGAAATCACATAACTGGGAATTGAATAAGGACAAATAGAACCGAAGGACAGCCAGAGAGGAACAGTTGTATGGGCCCTATGATGAGTGCTAAGTCATTTAACTATAAACTAGGGCCATACAAGGGTATAGTTTCCTTGGGGAGACAATTATAATAGTCAGCTTCCTGTATGGTGTATAGAGTATACTTCCTTGTTAAATGTGGTCTTCTATGTGAGTATGGATTACCTCCCCCCACATGGCTGATAGACTAGAGACTATATTGCTGCCCCTAAAAAGTAGAGTATATGAAAAAGGATTGTATGCAGGCTTTAGCAAATGTCATTATTTCAGAAGATAATAATATATACAATCGAGGCTCAGCTACATCCTTAGAACCAACGTGCACACCTGAGGAAGAATTGCACTGTGCAAAGACATGTGCATATTACCTTTGCATTCCTTTCTGATTTGAGAGGAAAGGTAGAAAAAGAGAAGGATGCCATGAAACTATTGGTTTACTCTTTCTTACACCTGGTAAGACATATAAAATTTATATCTGCAATAAAGAGCTCTTCCTGAGATACAAGATCTTGGAACCTATGGGGACAATCAGACATGAGGAGAGAGAGAATGAAGAAGTAGTGATGGAATCTATGCCTCGGGTCTAGCCTTTAATACAGAGAGAGAGAGAGAGAGAGAGAGAGAGAGAGAGAGAGAGAGAGAGAGAGAGAGAGAGAGAGAACAATTCAGCTTGCAGACAGGCCTCAGTAATGGTCCAATCAGGAAAAATTCTTCATCTGAACTGCTTGTATTTGGTAAGAATCTTAAACAGGAAATACCCTTACTGTCTGGCCTGAGAAACTGGAGGACATGGGAGCACATGGGATGAGCCTAAGAGCAGTCAAAGCCGAGAGACTAAATGATGTAACCACACATCCCTCCATACAGTGCATAACGCTCTGAGAAAAGCAGTCGCCGATAGACAGGCTCATGCAGCTCTTAGGAATACTTGGTAATTGCTAGCTGAGGTCCCCATGAACATTAGGGACTAGAAGACAGCGAACAAGGGGAAGATACTAGTGAGAGAGCTGGGAGTGCAGGCAGTGGTGTTTGAGACCAAGTTAGCTGGGTCAGATATGACCACTGACAAGGCAAGTTTAAAAATTCATTCAGCACGAACCTCAGGGCTCATATTGGGCTTTATGATTTTGATGATCCCCATGGTAGGGTGTGATATTTACAAGGTAGGTAAAGCTGTGGCAGATCTGAACGGTTTAGACTGGTATGAAAATAGGGCTCATCTATGGCTAAATTCAAAAGGGTATGAAAAAAGGAGCAGAAATCAAGACCTGTCAGGCTACTTGAAAGCAAACTCGACAATATTTGTGTGAAGCTAGAGTTGTTGGAGAAAAATTAATAAAAAGATGAAGTCCAGGTTTGGAAGCTTCTGGAAATTTATCAGTTCACTAACGGGGTGAAACGAGTGGAAGACAAGGGGCTCAGGGGAAGAAAATCGAGCAGACTTTTACCTCTCTGGGGTTTGCTGTGCCCACTTCCATCTGACATGAACGTTCACAAGGGTGGATATTGTTTGCTTTCCCGGGTGCCCCTTCAGCAACTCTCTGTGGCAGCAGTCATGGTAGCAGCCCAGTGATTGACAGTCAGCTCTCACAGTGGACCTAACAGGCAAGAGCCTGCCCCATTCCACCTTGCCCTTGGATAAGGTGAAACAATACCAGCTAGACCTATCCAGGCCAACCGCTGCTGATGCATGGCGGCATCTAAGAGCCTCGATCGAAGGCAGTCACTTTCAGAGCTTTCATCACGCAGCACTGTGGCAACTTTCCTTTCCTTCTTTCTTTTGGACACCTGCCAAAGCCTGGGCATGCTCTGGGCCTTTCCTTATCTCTGAAGTCAAGCCCCACATTCTTGTACCATTTGGCTTTTCATAGACAATATAGCTTTCTCTCTCTCTTTTCTCCTTCCTCCTGGTGGATGCTACTATTTACAGCTTGCCCTGTTTTTCTCTTAAACTCTAATAAAATTGTCCTGATCATTAAAAGAGAGAGTATAGATGGTAAGGAAAAAGAGAGGGTGGCAGCTTCATCTATGCCACGCTAACACCGAGACTGTTTTTCCGTGGAAGCAACTGATACAAGCGATGGTGTATTTTCATTGTATTTTTGACCTTACTACCCGTTTGCATTTTTTGTTGCTGAAAGCTAAGAGCATCTGGACTTTACTTGGAGTGGATGGCCTGCTATACTATCACTAGGTCAGGCAGGATATCTACAGACTGTATAGTGACATGAAAATTCTATGTGTAACCAACTGATTTCTGGTTGGATTTAAGGTCAGGAGCAAATTTGTGGTGTTAAATTACCCATGTTAAGCAAAGACTTATCTATATACATTCAGATATTATATATATGATGCAACCACAGCCCCTTCTCTCTCTCTCTCTCTCTCTCTCTCTCTCTCTCTCTCTCTCTCTCTCTACCAGGCTGCCCTTTGAACTCATAGAAATTTGCCTGCATCTGCCTTCTAAGTGCTGAAATTAAAGGTATGTGCCATCATATCTGGCTTGCACTCTGAAATTTAAAACAAGGGGAAACTATTAAATTAGATCTTCTGGCCCAGTCAATCTAATGCTGTGAAGAGGTCTAGGTCCCAAGAAGCAAGCAAATAGTAAGAAGCAGAATTTTGCATTCCTTGTCCTTGGGCTATGTTAAAAGTAAGGCTGTCAATGTAAAAGAACAGTTTAAGATGTTAGGTATATGCTAAAGTTAATAAATGTATAGTATGTAATTTCCCATGTATCATTAAAAGACACGTTGAAGATCTATGGTGGTACATCATAGGGATAAGATATTGCTATTGTTTTATTAAATGGATATGATGTTCCTGTCAAATCACCTTCTAAACATTTATGTTTATGTCTGCAGAATACTGCAGAAAACTTCTCTTTTGCAAAAGGTAGAAACTGTAGAAACTCATAACTCGTCTAATAACTGAGGTTAAGTGGCTTTTGTTGTGGCATTTATAAATGAAAAAATAATCAGATATTTGTATCATACTCTCCAAGACTCAGGAAACACAGGAAAAGAGAGGGCAGAAATAATTTAAGAGTCAGATAAGATGTTGGGATGATATGTAGCTATTTTATCTGAATAGAAATATTCTTTCTTAGAAGAATGTGGGGTGCTTGTAAAATTCAGGAAGCTCACGAAACCTACAAAGCCCAGATTATAGGATTCTGAAGTTATAGATGAAATATTTTATTGCCAGGGCAAAAAGCCACATTGGTGCTTGCAAGTGAGGCAGGGAACTTAGTGTTCTGCTCATTTTTTGATTGTTATTCATGCCGAAGGAGGCTTTTCAGTGATGACATGTCTAAATATCACCCAGACTCCTATAAGTTACACTAATACATTCATTGTCTCTCAAAGCTGGAATGGTTTCTTGGGTCTCTTGTTGGCTTCCTAGTTGGGTTGAATATATATTGTTCACAAGGTCCAAGGAAGAGTCACACAGCAGCCACTTTCCAAGGCTATCATAAGAATCTGAGGAGATTACATTGGTCGATCATTAAGTACACTGTTTAGTACATGCACAGCTAATATAATAAGGATTATTATATCCACCAAAGCAAGGGGTGAGAATAATTCCTTTTGAGCTATGGTATTCTTTGACTGAAAAGATTGGTTGACTTTGGTTTAGAAGTAGTTTCCCGACAGCCTAATCCTAGCCTTCCACCATCACATGTGCAGGAGCCAGGACACTGCTCCTAGCTTGGGATTTCCTAGTAGCAGAAAACATGTTATGCTACAGGTGTAGTCTTTGGATTTATTTTTGTCCAGCATGGATTCAGGGCACCTCAAGGCTTCACAGATCTTTGGTTGCTTTAGCCTCCTTTTAATCACCCACCATGACTGAATGACCCATTTTTTTCGAGGCTGCTATAAAATAGAGATGGAACGAGCGAATCCAAGCACTGTGGCTCTCTGTCATATATATTTTCTTGGTTTCTATCCAGCCTTATTTTAAATATCCCCAGGGATGGGCTTTCATCACTTTCCTTGGACGATTTTTCTTGTACAATAATTTTTACTGTCAGAAAATTTTCTCTCTCATTTGGGGTGAAATTTTCTTTTCGTTCTTTCTTTAAAAAAAAATACTCTTCTAGTTATTCTGTGCTAAATCCGATTAAATAATTCTTCCTGCCTATTCAGTATTTCTCCTGTCAGATTTTTCAGTCAGTTATTAGTCCCCCCTCAGTCATTATTTTTCAATCCCAGACATCGTCTTTATCTTTAATCATTCCTCTTCACTCACTCCTCCATCACTGTGACCATGATTCTCATTGCTCTGAATTAATACATCTGCTTTTTGGAAGATAACTTCAGTGTCTTAAGTTTAATGTTCCCTTGAGAGTAAAACACATTAGCCTATTTATTTGTTTAACATTTTACTGAAATGTTGCATTATAACCTTGTAAATAAAACAAAAAATTAACCTACTATTTTAACATAATGGCTATTGCTGCTTTGCTCTTTTCTTTCTGAGGCATTTGAAGTGCCGATTGTTTGTGTCCTCAGTGGCAGTTTGCAGTGAGTGCTGTGTTAAATACTTCATGTGTCCCATCTAAACTGCCGTCACTGCAGTATGTGTGTGCGAGCTTTACAGCTCCCATTTCACATCCGGGGAAACTAAGGCTCTGAGAAGTTTAGTCAGTTTGCCTAATCTCTGGCTCCAGGGGATTACTCAGCTGTCCACGGGTGCAGTGACTTTTATAAGTTCCAGACTTCAGCAGACCCTCCTGGTGGAGACAGGAGACCTTGTTCTGTGGCTGTGCAGAGCCACCCTCCTGCCACCCAAATGGAAACACTTCACAGTTGCTCTGAAAATAGGAGCTGCTAAGTCTGTCACATTCAGAGGGAGATTTCACAGTCCTCTAAGTTCAAGGTAATTTCTTCAACTCTTCACCACCAACTTTCAGAATCCTGAGTAACTGGAGTGGAGGTAACTACTTTCCTTCCTAATTCCCATCCATCAGTCTCTCCCCTCTTGCTTTGTGGGTCACGCTACTGAGGTTATCCTAATGATGGGTGACATTTTTCCAGAGAAAATAGTTGCTAGATCTTGAACAGCCTCAGTTTCTTCTGCTTTGCCTTTCATTTCTGCTTTGTTATTCTCTGAGGTACATATTCACCGATGCCACCAACACCTCTGAGAGTAAACTTATGAGTCCAAAATATTTTTTTTAATGTTGTATTTTCTCTTTTCAGCCTTTTGTTTTCCTTGTCACCTTCTTCTTGTAAAAAGGCATTCATGAACCATGAACCAACTATTAAAATAGGTCTCACCTGATGCATGGGCCAATTTCCAGCAGTTTGTTTTTCCTATGGTCTCGCCTACTCATTGGCTGTGAATCCAGCCAATGGTTGGACGGATGACTGCTTGTGAACTTTCCTGACCAGTAACTCTGGTCTTGAGCCAGTGTGGTAATTTTCATGAAATTTAAGTGCCCATCCTTCTACAGTGTTGTTTGTAAAAGATCATGTCCACCTGATTTCCAAGGCATTTGGTGACCATTATTAAAAGCACTATTTGGAGAGAATCAGAGAGAAATTCCACTTCACTAAATGTTATGATCTGGTGAATTTTGCCAATTTTACAATATAGGGTGATTTACAAAACTGCCACATTACGCTGCTCACAGTGATAAACCAGCTTGCCTGCATCTTAGCAATCTTATAATAAAGACAGGTGTGGCTCGTTCCTGTTTATGGTTAAATCTCTGTTTCTCAAGGACTGCATTATGTCCATTCTGCAACCTTAACTGCAAATGGCTGTGTGCTGCTTGTTCCAGGAAACTGCAATCATGTTTTGTTTCAAAAAGTTGTGATGTCATCTTGCCATTACCTTTGTTTCAAAATGTTATTATGGCTACCTGTTGATATGACTACCTTTCTGTTTCAGAATGTTATTTTGACTACCTGTTGTTATGACTACCTTTTTATGACGACCTGGTCACAAGTACCTTGCAGTCATGTCTTTGTTTCAAAAGTTGTTATGTTCAACTTACCATCTTATGCTCTTCTTCTGTAACTCTGTCTATTTTCCCCCATTTCAAATCCTCCGACCTCTGAGCTATAAGAACCTTGTCGTCATCATGTTCAATGCTGACCTACTGAACCCTGCCTTAGGCAACCCGTGTGTACAAATAAAAAAGTTTGCTTTAATTTAACTTGGCCTTGATGACCAGGGTCAGCGGTCTTTTTCCTTCTATCTTTGGGATTAACAATAGGTCTCTCTAGCTGAACCTGTCATTCGCTATTGTTTGTTCATTTGCTCATTGGTTCTGCTTTCATATGGCTATTTTGAATATTTTTAGTAATGTCTTTATGTGAAATAGGTTTTAACCAGTTAAGCAGAAATCTGGGATACAGATTTTTTTAAAAGGATTTTTAGGTATAGGGCCTAATTTTAAGATTTATTAATTCTTTTGCAATTTAAAATTATTTATTTCATTTTTACATAACAAACAGAATAGTGGGCTTCATTATGGCATTTTAATACACAATTTGATTTTTTCATTAAAAACTCATAAAATGAATTTTAATTGACCAAATATACTTAAGCAATATATTACAAAGATAAAATAATTAAAGTAACTTTTATTGAGCTATTTGTTCACTTGCATTAAAAATACATTTAAATGAAATTGTCAATATAAGATTCAGCATTAAGTGACTCATTTCAGGGATCTTGTTTTAATAATTGTGGGCTCTGGTTGGGCAAGTGCAAGATCTGTGTGTCAGAAGCAGGCCATCTCAGGAGCTGGGTTGAGCTCTTATGCATGGCGTGTAGCTGAGCTCACAGGTGGACATCCTCTTTTCTAAGGAAATCTCAGCTTATTCTTCAGAAATTTAAGCTTATTGAATCAGAAGACTTTGGTTTTTCTGTGTTTAAGTCAACTGCTGTGATAACTGGTAGATGTAACTTCCTCCTTAACACATTGAACCTTCAGATCATGGGTAGGTGTGGCTTCAGTTTGGGTTAATCAGTTCCAGTTCATCAGTGCACCCATGCTAGTGCACTCCAGCCAGAGAGAGGCTCCATCTGCTCTGTACTTCAGTCAGCATTTGGCTGTTACTTACTTCTCTGTCTTGTATGCTTAGGACACATGTGTATGTGTGATAGCTGTATAAGACAGATTAAGTGGCCTTCATATGAAATACTGGGGGCCAGGAGGGGTGGATGATGGTCTCTTTTTTCTGTTTTTATTTTTAAGTTTAGAATCTTTGCACATACATACTGATATATCTTGGTGATGTCTACTCTAAACAACAACAACAACAACAACAACAAAATTGTGTCCTATACACCTTGTACCTATATCCTGAAGGTAATTAAGTGTCTTAGTTTTTCATTGCTGTGAAAAGACACCATGACTAAGGTAACTCTCATAAAGAAAAACATTTCATTGGGGCTGACTTACTGTTTCAGAGTTTTAGTCTATATCATCTTGGCAGAGAGCACAGCAACCTCCAAGCAGACTTGCTGCTGGAGGAGCCAAGAGTTCTACATCTTGATGTGAAGGCGGCCAAGAGAAGACTCCCTCTCCTGCACTGGGCAGAGATTGAGCACTTGAAGCCCTCAAAGTGTACACAGTGATAACGCCCTTCACCAAGGCTACACCTCCTAATCGTGCCACTCTCCATGGGCCAAGCATATTCAAACCACCACAGGAAGCTGCAATACTTTTGTGAATCTGTAGCATGAGGTCGGGTTTTCCTACTGTAGCAAATTGGTGCTCAGAAAAGTTAAGATTTTAGAGCATTTAGATATTTTAGATTAGGGATGTTCAATTTGTTTATTTATTATAGGTTTAGCTCATCTATTGTTTGCATTTCTTTATGACTAATGTATTATGAATATTTGGATTTTTTGTAAAGTATCATTTTAAATTTTATTTTGATGTATTTATCAACACTGAAGAATTTTCTTTATGTTTGATATAAGCCATTTGTTAGTTCCTTATGTAACAAACTTCATTGACAGAGTAGGTATTTTGTTGATAAATGACTTGAAGTTATAGGTATTTATTATATTTTTTGGCTTTGATTGAGAAGCCAGTTGTCTCTCTCCTCTTTGTTTATTAAAAACTACTTGTCTGTGATCTTTGACATACTTCTTAGTTGCTTTGGGATCTAATAAAATGTTTTCAACAGTCCTGTTCATTTTGCTTATGTGACTCCACATGTGATGGATCTTTGAACCCCTGGGTTGAGGCCATTCATAGATTTTGAAATCGTGACAACTAGGTTTCTCTCCTCTTCTGGAACTTAATCACATAGGTATTATGCTTCTCTCTGAGTTCTACTTGTCCCTTTCTCTGTATTCTGCATTTTCATATCTTTGTCTTTGTTCTCAATAATATCTTCTACTGTAAACCTCTAGTGGTATTTAATATACCTTTTATTGATTTCTTAATTTCATTTTCCCTTTAAAATTTATTTTTTCTGTATGCAACATTGTCTTATATTTTCAGTTCTCTACTTCATCTTTTATTCTTGCAAATTACTTAGATACCCAATACGTGCTAAAGAATTTAATGCTTATTTTATCTTTTGTTCTCAAGTGCTTGGCTATTTTTAAGTTTGGTCTTCTTAATTGAAAAGCAGTGATTTGATAGCTAAGTGACACTGGCTTTCTCTAGAGAGCATTTCCATTTGTTTGTCCCAGGAGCAGGCGAAGCCAGTAGGCAGGATCACAATAATTCAATTACAGAGATCACAGAGAGTAGGAAGCACAGAGGAGGCCGAGAGATGGGCGGCTCATCTTACCTAGCTTTTTAGGTTTCCACAAAATAGATGGCAAACCCCCAGGCTTCCATCCATCTGGCTCACAGGGTTCCCTAACGTACTGTTCAACCTACTTTTATCTGTATCTGTGCGTGAGCAATGGCCTCACGGAAACAGGTCCTTGAGTATTATTTCAACAGTTTCCCATTTCAGTCTTAACCTGGATGTTTGCCTAGTCTCTTGCCAGCACTTTAAGAACTGTTATCCTCAAAAATTCTTCTTCATTTCTTTTGATGGTCCTTGGTGGAAGGAAATAGTTCAAAATACATTGTCCCCTAATGCTGAAAGAAAAATTCTTCTAATTTTGATTTAAAGATCCAGTGATTTTCTCAACTACCATATGCTGAGAATTCTGCTCTTTCCCATTAGTTTTTGGTAATTCCATTATCTTAGATATAACCTAAGACATCACACACTTTTGTCATTGCTGTATGTCTTAGAATATCAGTGTATAGAAAGCACAGCTCTAACAAACACACAGTCAATGGAAGCTGACTCACACCTCTGAGTACTGATCAATGGATTTTGTGATAGAGACTGCTTACCCTGCAGATTATAGATTCCTAGCCACTAGATTACAGAAGCAAGACAATAATGATTGCTGTACTTGTTAACATAGAAAGATGCATTTTTTGCTGAATTTAGGACTTTACTAGCTATTCTGAGAGGATCTATGTTAACTTATTGGCTTTTCTCTTTTTCAAGTGACGATATGTATTGCAGAAGAGTAGAAATGAGATTTAAAGAATAAAATTGTAAAAAACATTAAAAAGCAAGAAATTATTAAGTCTTAATAGATTAAATTAATATTAAAATAAAAAGTAAAATGTAGGTTTAAGAATATATTAAAGTCATATTTTATATCGACTTAAATATTAAAAGGGAATATTGATCCCCGATTTTATAATTTTTAACTTAAATTGGGCAATTTGAGAAATAAATGTACATAAGAAGTTGCTGCTTAGAATTCCTAGCCATTTGCTGAATGTTTTCAAGGAACTTAAAATGTATTTATTTATTTTATGTATATGCCCTACATGAGTGTTTGGTACCCTAAGAGGTCAGAGGAGAGCATTGGATTCACTGGAAGTGGAGTTAGAGATGGTTGTAAGCTACTGTGTGTTAGATATTAAATTCAACTCCTTTGTAAAAGCAAAAAGTGCTCTAAACCATTGGAGCATTTCTCCAACCCTTCTACACAATGGAGTACTATGCAGTTATCAAAAACAACGACTTCATGAAATTCATAGGCAAATGGAATGAACTAGAAAATATCATCCTGGGTGAGGTAACCCAATCACTGAAAAACACACATGGTATGCATTCACTGATCAGTGGATATTAGCCCAAAAGCTCGAATTACCCAAAATGGAATCCATGGACTACATGAAACTCAAAAAGAAGGATGACCAAAATGTGGATGCTTCACTCCTTCTTAAAAAGGGAAACAAAAATATCTATAGGAAGGGATACAGAGGCAAAGTTTAGAGCAGAGACTGAAGGAATGGCTATTCAGAGCCTGTCCACATGTGGCCCATATATATACAGCCACCAAACTAGATAAGATGGATAAAGCTAAGAAGTGCTTGCTGACAGGAACCAGATATAGATCTCTTCTGAGGGACAGAGCCAGAACATGTCAAATACAGAGGCGAATGATAGCGGCAAACCACTGAACTGAGAATGGGGACCCCTGTTGGAGGAGTTCAAAAAAAGATTGAAAGAGCAGAAGGGTCTTGCAACCCCATAAGAATAACAATGCCAACCAACCAGAGCTTCCAGGGACTCTACTCCAAGACTGTACATGGACTGACCCATAGCTCCAACTGCATATGCAGCAAAGGATGGCCTTGCTGGGCACCGATGGAAGGAGAAGCCCTTGGTCCTGCCAAGGTTGGACCCCCAGTGTAGGGGATTGTCAGGGGTAGGGGGGTGAGGGAGGCGGTAAGAGGGGTGGATGGGGAGGGGAACACCCTTGTAGAAGGGGAGGGGGAGGAGTTAGAGGGCTTATGGACAGGAAACCTAGAAAGGGAATAACATTTGAAATGTAAATAAGAAATACCCAATTAAAAAAATACTAAACTGCTATCTCTCTCTCTTTCTCTCTCTCTCTCTCTCTCTCTCTCTCTCTCTCTCTCTCTCTCTCTCTCTCTCACGCGCATGCGTACACACACACACACACACGTAAAACAGTTGTCGATCCTTGTGGCTAATGGATCTTCAGATAAAACAGACTCAAATGGCCACTCTTCTAGATTTTGAAACCCTTGTTAAGGATGCTATGGGTATCACAAATACAACTATTGAAGAAACTGGTACCCCATACTAGCTAATAAATAGAAGGACCTGTCTTAATGCCACCAAATATGTTAGTACAATATTTCATTTCCCAGTATACTTCTGAAGGAATTTATTTAGGCAGCTAGAGAACTTTCCATTTGAGAGGCACAAATAGAGGCCATATTTATAATACTGTAGAAAGTCAGATCCTTCAGAACAAAATGTTACTTAACAGTTATCCAGGGACGATAAATTGATTTGTATTCCAGAACAATTTAAAGAGCAAGTTTGTCTTGAACAATAACCCAGTAAAGGACATATTTCAAAGTGTACAGTAAATTACAAAAGTCCTAAGCAAAATAAAAGTTAAGTTTCTGTAGTTACCAGAACCTCTCAATTCCATGATACCCTGAAGCATTTGGAAATCACTGTCAAATGACATTTGTGACAACTTAAAAGTTTTTGTATTTGTCTTTCTGTTTTTAATAGTTAAGATATGTTGCAACAAAAGTAGCCTAATGTTCTGGTAGAATACTTTTCAGCTGTATGATTTAATAAATTACCAAACATATAGCTATGATCTCAGAATCCCTGTGGGGTTACAGACATGAGCCAAATCAGGGAGATAACTGGTTGGTCTTAAATTAGGCTTCTGTACCTCATGTAACTACATGAAATAATCTTTGTTGCTATTAAACATTAATGCTTTATTCTAGTTAAGTAACTCATTATATGTCCATTCATGTAACAGAATTAAAGACTCATAGTTCTTAATAGGGGCTCCCTTTTTTTAATGTAATAATATCTACATCTAGAGCAGACATTTTAGATACTCCAATATCAAGGGATGACTTAATATTGTATGTTGGTGGATCATATATATGTATATGAAGTCATATTTGCATAATTTTGAATAGCACCATTTTTTTTTCTTGTAAATTTAGTTCACTTTTTTCAAGTGGCTCATCAAGGGTCTTCCCATGGCACATAAAAATAGCTAAAATCAAAAAATCAATACAAACCAGTAGCTAATATTTCAAGTTAATTATGTTATTTAAAATGCTAAAAATGTAATGAAACAATTTTATAAAAATTTCTCTTTTATTCAAAGATATTTAACTTTTGCTGGATCTAAAAGCCAAGTTAATAATATACCTTAAAATCATTTAAGCGTATATATTTAAGCTTTTATTCTACTGTGTACCATACACAGCCTGTTTAAATTTTTTTTTTTTTTTTTTTTTTTTTTACATTTTTTTTTTTTTATTATTATTATTAACTTGAGTATTTCTTATATACATTTCGAGTGTTATTCCCTTTCCCCGTTTCCGGGGAAACATCCTCCTCCCCCCTCCCCTTCCTTATGGGTGTTCCCCTCCCAACCCTCCCCCCATTGCTGCCCTCTCCCCAACAGTCTAGTTCACTGGGGGTTCAGTCTTAGCAGGACCCAGGGCTTCCCCTTCCACTGGTGCTCTTACTAGGATATTCATTGCTACCTATGAGGTCAGAGTCCAGGGTCAGTCCATGTATAGTCTTTGGGTAGTGGCTTAGTCCCTGGAAGCTCTGGTTGGTTGGCATTGTTGTACATATGGGGGTCTTGAGCTCCTTCAAGCTCTTCCAGTTCTTTCTCTGATTCCTTCAACAGGGGTCCTGTTCTCAGTTCAGTGGTTTCCTGCTGGCATACGCCTCTGTATTTGCTGTATTCTGGCTGTGTTCTCAGGAGCGATCTGCATTCACATTTTGATCATCCGTCTTGAGTTTCATTTGTTCTAGGCATCTAGGGTAATTCAAGCATTTGGGCTAATAGCCACTTATCAATGAGTACATACCATGTATGTCTTTCTGTGATTGGGTTAGCTCACTCAGGATGATAATTTCCAGTTCCAACCATTTGCCTACGAATTTCACAAAGTCATTGTTTTTGATGGCTGAGTAATATTCCATTGTGTAGATGTACCACATTTTCTGTATCCATTCCTCTGTTGAAGGGCATCTGGGTTCTTTCCAGCTTCTGGCTATTATGAATAAGGCTCATGAAACATAGTGGAGCACGTGTCTTTTTATATGTTGGGGCATCTTTTGGGTATATGCCCAAGAGAGGTATAGCTGGATCCTCAGGCAGTTCAATGTCCAATTTTCTGAGGAACCTCCAGACTGATTTCCAGAATGGTTGTAGCAGTCTGCAACCCTTGCACCAACAATGGAGGAGTGTTCCCCTTTCTCCACATCCTCGCCAGCATTTGCTGTCACCTGAGTTTTTGATCTTAGCCATTCTCACTGGTGTGAGGTGAAATCTCAGGGTTGTTTTGATTTGCATTTCCTTATGACTAACGATGTTGAACATTTCTTTAGGTGTTTCTCAGCCATTGGCATTCCTCAGTTGTGAATTCTCTGTTTAGCTCTGAACCCCATTTTTTATTAGGGGTTATTTGTCTCCTCATGTGTCTAACTTCTTGAGTTCTTTGTATATTTTGATATAAGCCCTCTATCTCGTTGTAGGATTGGTAAAGATCTTTTCCCAATCTGTTGGTTGCTGTTTGAATTTGACCTGTCTTTAAAGGAACAATATAACTAATCTTACTTGGATGGCCCATACAAATCAGTGTTTGACAGATATGACTTGATACTGTATGTTTGCAATACCATTCACTCTTCTGGGCCAGCCTGGGTCAGTAAAGTAACTTATCCCTTGCTACATTCAGCAAGGCTCCATCTACATACCTGACCTGGGCTGTGTGGGAATGAACACGCACACAGAAACAGGGATTCTGGAACACAACTGATAAAGAAAGTAATCTCAGGAGGAAGCAATCTCTGTGGGGGGCAGATTTCCAGCTGTAAATATTCTATGAGTCAAGAAGAAAACCCCCAAAAGCTGCTGATTTTTCTACACATTATTGACAAATTATGAACCAGAGAAGGCTTTACCATTCCTCAGTGACTCACAGGGCCTTGGTGTGGGAAAGGCTTGACGTGTTTCTGTAGATCTGAGGCTATGGTCCTTGACATGGATCAACTTATATTGACAATACACATTCCCTCGGGGACTCAATTATTCAGGGCTTCTTCCATTCTCCACAGATCTCCTTGTAAACCTCTGATAAAGATTTCCACAAAGAGTTCTTCATCCTTATTCCATACCATGTATTCTGTCCTATTTAATAAATACAGAGATAAGCCCTCTATTAAGGTGATAATAGGATTACCAACGGACAGTCTAAAGCAGTGGTTCTCAACCATCCTAATACTGTGACCCTCTAATATGGTCCTGCATGTTGTCATGACCACCCAACCATAAAATCATTTTTGTTGCTACTTCATAACTAATTTTGCTACTGCATAAGGGGAAGTGTAAATATCTGATTTACAATGTCATAAGTTATAGGTTGAGAATCTCTGGTCTAGAGCAAGGCCAGTAGCTACAGATTATAGGTAGATGGAAGATACTTAACTCCACTTTCTCTTAAACTTTTTAATTTTATATTTAAAGTATGTAAGTTGTGAATTAAACCATAATCAATTTGTTTTTTAAAATAGTCAACAAAAGTATCATGACTAGTATATTCTGTAAACTTCCAAAATACTTTGTATATAATATTTGAATTATAAATACTATAGAACACTTAATATTCAAATTAGTATTAAATTGTCTAAAGCTTTATCACTCTGAGTAAGCTGTTCTAAGCGATATCCCTATAATGAGGTTTTATATAACTGAACAACAAAACTCCATTTCTCTGTTGTGCTCATGAACTCACAGTGGTTGTGGTTGCCTGCACGAGATCTACACAAGATAGAACCAGTCAAAATTTCAGCTCAGGTGGGAGCGGGGCTCCATCCTTAGATTAGGAGCTTTGCCAGTCGAAGGGCTAGAGTATGGGAGTTAGTCAGTTATCTAGAGGTCTCTGTTAGGATGCCCAATGCTGCAGAAGGTCCTATACCCATGCACATGAAGACAGCACGTATTAGACTCAGAGAACATGAAAGAATAACATGAAGTTGGAGGAAGGAGGTGGCAGGGTGTCTGAGAAGATTTAGAGGTAGATGGTGGGCTGAAATGATCAAAACATACTGTATATGTGTGCAAAAATAGCCCTCAGAATTTAAGAATTCTATGATAGCATCATGACACTGCCTGGTTGGTGCTGACAGGAAACTAGTGAATATGAGGTTGTGTGATTGGCAACAGTAAAATCTAGCAGAACATGACCAGCCAGCTGATAGCACTAAATAACCTCAAGCGTCTACATGGAAAAGTTTTCCATAAATCAAAGCGTGACAGTGACAAACTTGCCTCATCCTAAATTGTGATTGAATATTTTGTAATAAAGCATGGCACACTCACTCATCTACTTCTGTGGCTAAGTAAATCTAGAAACATTACAAAGGGAGAACTTGCATTGATACCACATCTAAAGGACTCTTGAGGGCCTCCAGTTTGAGTTTTATTCAGTAGCCTGATTTTGTGGGTTATAATATATAAATCTAAGTGGCAGCTTTGTTCTTCTGAACGTATTTAACCATTTTCCTTTTGAAAAGGCACAGTGCCCACATTTGCTAAAATGATGTCATACTCCCTAAGACATTCCAATCATGGCTCCTGTTAGACCAGACAAACTAAACTTGTTTCATTTTTTTATGAGTTAAATTATGCAAGGCTTTTCTTTTCTTCATTCAAAGCTCTCTGCCCACCGTTCCTTTGTAAAAATAACAAGACTTTGACTTTTAACAATCTGAAAAATTTACAGGTATTATAAACCCTAAACAGAAGTTTTTCAGAATGTCTCCAGAGTAGATGACATGGGTTTACTGCAGATGAAAACCTTGGAGTAATGTAATATTACCAAGTAGGAAACTTCTGTCCAGGACGGCAGGGAGAAATTGCTTCTACTTATGTGTTCTTTATAGTTCAGATCATACTTTAAAAATGGGTTTAAAATCACTGCACCCTTAGCTGAGTCTGCCAGGTTTCTCTTTGCTAATAACATGATTTGAGTAAGTCCACGCATTGAGTAACCTTTTCTCTTATAAGGTTGCTAGTTAGTCCAGAATTTGGCTAACAGTTCCTGTAAAGATAAGATGATAAAATATTGAGACTTGGTGAACCATCCATATTTCCATCATTCTTCTTTCTCTGACAGCTTTAGTGGCCACCTTTCGAAAAATCTAAAGATCAGTCTTAGTTTGCGGCCTGCATTTCATGTGGAGGTCACACTCACTGAGCCCAGAGTCAAGACATTCTAAGGAAGTGACTGCATTCTATTTCTAACGGACTGTAACTCTCCTAATCTAAAGGGAAAGTCTTATACTCCTCCCCTCCCCTTTCCTCTCCTCTCTTCTCTCCTCTTTTTCTCCCCTTTCCTCTCTTTTCTATCCTCCTATCTCACCCCTTCCTCTATTCCTTTCTCTTTTCCTCTTCTTCCCCTCCCCTTCCCTGCACTCTCTTCTCCTCTTCTCTTAAATGCACTTAATAATAATAATGCCATCTATATGAATTTACCAAACCAAGGAGAAGATCAAACCTTTGTTTCTTCATATTGTCTGACATAGTAAATGGTACAACCCATTACTCTGAAACTCTAACGGCCTAGTTTAAATTCACTAAAATATTATGGATATACCAGGTGATGGGGTGCACACCTTTAATTTCAGCGCTAGGGAGGCAGCTACAGGTGGATATCTGTGAGTTAGAGTCTAACCTGATCTACAGAGTGAGTCCCAGGACAGTTGGGGCTACACAGAAAAAACCCTGTCTCAGAAAAACAAAAACATAACAAAACAAAACAAAACAAAACAAAAAAAAATGCCCAACAAAAAACAAGTATTCTGGATAATAAAACTTCCATAGGTTTTATTTTGGCTGCCTATGGGAAGAATCCTTACCATTGCTACTAGAATGATAACTACTTGTGAAGAAAACAATCTATTGCTGAGCCAAAAAAGTTAATCTGACTCTTTCACATAGACACTGGGGATTGTGGAGTCTTGCTCTCATAAAATACAAATCTTCTACTATATGCTTTATTGTTGTCTAATGGCTGTTGTTCAGACATTTAAATGCTTTTCACTATTCACTGTTCTGACAGATAACTCTATAAATGATTGGAGAGAAAGGAGAATAAAATCATGTCAATTAGCTCTGAATTTAAAAATTGGATGTCCATGATCACAGTCTTCATAGTACAAGAAGAGGCACCTGGCTGCAGTGATGATGCAAGCCAGGCTGTATGCTCTTTCCTGCAGTGTAGATTGTATTGAATTAGATGGAAAATGTATGTAGTTCCTGAAAGAACAGGATCAGGTTGATTTTTGAGCAAGTTTTAGTCAGGAGCACTGTCTGTAAGCTCATTAATCAACACCAACATCTGAGGACAAAAAGGATCAACACCCTGACTTTGAAAGTTAGGAGATACATTTATGCCCCAGCTACTCAACAGCTGTGTGCCCTGGGCTACCACAGATGAGGCCCTTTGGAAGTCCCTTTATCTTCCTTCTCTGTGCTCTCCTCTGCTCAACATGGAGCCTTCCTGATTTAAATGTGTCTGCCTTATTGCAGGTGATGACCAGTAGTTTATCACAACAATTTTTTTTTTTGTTGATGTTGCTGAGTATAATTGTGTGAGTGATATTGAGTGAGGGACATTTATTCTATAACTTTTCTCACAAAAAACTTGATGTTTGTTCCTTTGACATGGACTTTTATGTGATAAGATTCTGAAAAAGTAAAAATTTCAAAATTACATGAAACCTATTAATTAATTTGGGAAGCAGGAATATCTATAGTTCTAATAACTAATCATTTTTATTGAAAACACACACAACATAAGCCTGATCTGTTTCTAATGTATGACTCTTAATTTATGTTTAGTTGCTTTGTAAATAATTTTTATATATTTATGTTATTGTGAAGAAATTATTATTTTGTTCTTAGTGGTTCATTAATGGAGCCCAATATTATGCTATAAAATTTTAATTTTTACTAAACAACTTATTAAACATCTTTCACTGTTGTCTAATGCTTCTGATTTTAAAAGGCTCATAATTATAAAGCAGTGTTACTTATTCCTAGGAATAAGATTCAGCATTTCTGGGGTTATATAGAGCCATGGGGAAGGCAAAGTATTTTTTGGAGCATAATTTCACCAATTGCTGTGAAGCCACTTGTTTGTATTTAAATATTGATACACAAGTATGTATCTCATACAATATTTTTGCTCAACAATGGATTACATATACAATGGTACTCCTAAAAGGCTTTACAGTGGAGCTGAAATTGTTTATGACCCATTGGTTCATATTCACATCCTCACATGTTTGTGATGACAGTGGAGCAAGTCACCCTATTGCACATAACCGTTGATAATCAGCTGTGCTATGTTTTATACATAGATTTATGTAAATTTACCATATTGTATTTTTATTTTTAGACTGAACGTCATTTTGTAGCACTGGGTTGCCTAGAACTAACTTTGTAGAGCAGACTGGACTTGAATTCACAGATAATCCACCAGCTCCAGCCTCTGCCTCTCAATCACTAGTATAAAAAGTGTGTACCACCATGCATGGCAACCAACCACATTTTCTTTATTTCTGCTTTAGAGTATACCTCTCTGCCTATTTATTTTAAAAGTTTACTATATATATATATATATATATATATGTACCATGTTTTATGTATCTCTTATACATGTAGCTCCCATTTTATTGTCTTTTTCTTTTATTTGTGAAATTATTGCATAATTATACTACTTTTTCCTTCCTATTCCCTTTCTCCAAACCCTTTTAGAGACATCGTCTTTGGTCCCTTTAAAATTCATGACGTCTTTTTATTAAATTCAATTACATGCGTGCGTGCGTGAGAGAGAGAGAGAGAGAGAGAGAGAGAGAGAGAGAGAGAGAGAGAGAGAGAGAGAGAGCATGTATATGTGTCTTAGGGTTTACTGCTGTGAACAGACACCATGACCAAGGCGACTCTTATAAGAACAACATTTAGTTGGGGCTGGTTTACAGGTTCAGAGGTTCAATGCATTGTCATCAAGGTGAGAGCATGGCAGCATGCAGAAAGCCATGGTGCAGGCAGAGGTGAGAATTCTACATCTTCATCTGAAGGCTGTTAGAAGACTGACTTCTAGGCAGCTATGATGAGGGCATTAAAACCCATGCCCACAGTGACACTCCTACTCCAACAAGGCCACAGCTCCTAATAATGCTACTCCCTGGGCCAAGCATATACAAACCATTATCATGTGTATATGTATATATACATATATTCCTAAATATAACCTTGTCATTCTTTGTAATGTTATAACCTGGTAAGATCTGTGAATTCACTAGGCCTTGGTAGTTGGTTAGGTGTCCAGTACTAGGCATGGTTTACCTTTATTGAGTCCAATGAGGTAAACAGTTCATGGTATGATTTATTATGACTTTTTCAGACATCCTGGCTCTTCTCCATAATTTTGATTGCTTAGTCGTTTATTGTGCTGTCGCCTTGTGCTGTTTTGTTTGCCATGCCTGTAGGAAGAGAGAACCATGTTCTGGGTAGGCACTGCCCTCTGGATTTGTGGGAGCACTTTGAAGTTTGCATAGGAAAGAAATACCCACTGATGCACTTCTTAGGAAGTGTCCTGGACCAGACTGCAGGAAGCACTGAACTCTCATTTCGTAATGCCACTTGACATCTTTTCCTGGTGGGCTCAGGAAGTGCACATCCCGTCTCAGCTGTCACTTACAAGTACTAGCATGAGAAAATAAACAATAGTTTTCAGAAGTTCAAAGACTTCCATAAAACCGCACATAATAAATACAGAACACAATGTAGGTGCAATTAATACTTGCTGAATGAAATATTTTTTAATTCTTTAAACTTTTAAGAGAAAAATCTAATTCTTTTTTACAATTTTTTTGTTTTTGAGGTTATAATATACTTACATTAGTTCCCTCTTTAATGGTAGAAGCTATACTCATAAATATCACCAATATGACTGCCTAAACATGAACTCAACAAGAATAATGGACATGTCAAAATAGACTAGGGGAATGGAGTGCATATGAGACCCTAATCTTACACATTAAATGAAATATTTTACTCTTACAGTTCCTCCATGTAAGCAACTGTAATTTGTGAACCAAATTAAAATTAGTTTTATTTCTTGTTTTTGTACGTTATCTTTCTGTTTGTATTGTTTGAACTTTAAAATATTCTAAGATAAGTTAAACAAGAGTGCTTCTAGCTATGTGTCTGTAAGTTCATGATTTAAGCTTACAGCTTCAATACAGTTGGAGGAAGGCTTCAAAGAGATGTGTGGAGGCTTATTAGAAAAGTTTTACTGATTGAGGATTTGCAAATCAGCAAAGTATCATATATTAAATTTTATTAATTTGCCTGCAGATAGGATATAAACAAAGTTTGTCTATTCTCGCATTCCTGGGGTAAAATGTGATGACTATTTCAGGAGCTGACAAGATAGTTCAGTGACTAAGGGCATTTGCAGTCATGCCCAGCAACATGAATTCAGTCTCTAGAACCAACATGATAGGAGGAGAGAATTGATTTTCCCAAGTTGTCCTCTGACCTACATGCTTACTCCTACTCACACAAAATAAATAAATACATTTTAGATCTAAAACTAATTTAAATATAGAGAGTATAACACTTGATTTTATTTTCCAATAATCATCAACTTACTCTGCCATCACATATGTGATGTTAGATGATGTGTCACCCTATGCTGGGGCTCTTGCTCAAGCTCTTAGGTATATCACTGTAGTGGCTAAATCTGAAAACAGCATTTATGTTAGCGAAGTGAAGGCTGATTGCCGTTGAGTGCATGATTCTTCTGTTTCTCATGTCATATAGAGATAGGAAATACCTGTGTGCTATAACATTTGTAAAGTAATTGCTTCTTTTCTAATAATCACTCCAATCAAAACTCTATTGAATTTGATTTTCCCTCTTAACAGAAATATTTCTCTTTATTTGTCTATCTTCTTTGTTTTCAAAAGCCTTAATAGTTTGATTAAAGTTGAGATTTATTTTTAATATGATTCTTTTAAGAATTGAATACTGACTAAATATTTCTAAGGAGGTAGAGACATCACAAAGGTACTGACCATAGGAGTAGAGGTTTGTGTACAGGCATAGCATGGTATAGAAGGCACCTGGGGGCTCTAGCAGGACACTGTCTCACAGACCACATCAAATTAGGTACCTCCTTTTCAGAAACCTGTGGTAGTACAATTAGACAGTCAGTGGGTGGCTAAAGTAGTATGCTTTGTAAGTTAAATGTGGGATGTCCATAGATCCCTGGGGACAGTTGTCTATATGAATTAAGTCAATAATTGGGACCTGTTGGGATAAGGTACAAGGACAGACTGGACAATCTGAGAGCCTTCTGAAACAGCAAGACCCAATAGTCTGGAAAGATCCTGGCCACAAGGAATCTAACTATACATCTGTTGGCCCTTAACTTCAGCTACAGTCACCAGAAGGATAAAAGTTGCTAGGCAGACAAAACCTGTCTACATGGAGTCCAACGAAATGACATGGAATATCATGAAGTTTCTATCTTTTTTGCTCAAACCCTCTTTCTTCTGTGGGAACAGGTAAAGGTTCTCTGGAGGAGGCAGGTAGAAAAGAAGCAGAGGGTAGGAGTTGGAAAGAGTAACATTAGTTATATGCAAAGACTACTGAACTTAGTGAATCAGCCTAGGAGGTTTTTTTTTTCTTAGCATATTGGACTAAATTTGCTACATGGAGAGGTATAAGAAATGGAAGGACATTTCAAAGAAAGATGTGAACTAGTGTTTATATTTAGCTTTTTTTATGCAGATTTCCATTTCTTCCCCTTAGGGTTCAGACTAGTTTTTAAGTTGTAACTTTTGTCACTAGATAGACAATAATTTTGCATCTACTGCTCTTGTTCTTCCTTTGGTAACTTTCTGTTCATTGAACCAAACATCGTCCTTCTCTTTTCTGTCTTCAGAGTGAAGATGTTTATTTGCTTACTTTTAATGACCTTTTTCTATTCTCTGATGCCTTAACCTCAAGTCTATTTTTAGTTTGCTACCTTAAGGAGAAAATAGCTGTGGAGGTGGCTGGTTTAGAGTTTCTTTAAGAAACAACTTAGGCTTCAGCTCCAAGAAGTTCAGTTAACTGAGAACCTTTTGAACTAGTATTTTGGGGCTTTCCCCAACATCTGCGCTAAGATTAATTTCTTATGGGCATCCAATAGCCTGTAAGTGAGGATATCTGGACCATGAATGCCTGGATATTTCTGCACAATTTCAGGACTCCTCTAATGACCACATTTTCATTGAGTTGGCTGATACAGTTGACCCCTGTGTCCATGGCTCCATATGCATAGTTTTGCATCTGTGGATTTAGGCAACAGCAGACTGAAAATACTCAGCAAAAATGCACCTGCATAACTATGCTATTATTTCTTATTATTGTTCCCCACACATTGTGACTAGTGTTGACATTTTTCAAGACATTTTTTGTTTTATGAGGAACTTAGAAACTATCTAAAGTACATGAACAGATTATTGGTTATATCCAAAAAATGTTTCATGTTGTACCAAGAACATGAACACCCTTCTGGTTTTCTATTTGACTGGATCCAAGTCGGTTCCTATAGATGCTGAGGGATTATGGTGCTGTCAGAGGGATAGCAAGGTCTGAGGTTGTCCTGATTGTCTCTGTCTCTTCTCAATTGTTATTTCACATGTGATAGTGGACCTGTGGCACTTTCTAAGCAATCCTGCTTGTCCATTCTGTTGTTCTTTAGAGGAATTTCCTCCAAGAGATTAGTTCTTTGGCTCTGTTTCTGTGGGCCTTGTGCCGGATGTTTTCCACAGAGATCTCTGGTTCTGCTAGATGCAAGGAATCAGGAGAAGGGAAGAGAACTCAAGCAGAGAGGGGAATGGCTTTTTTCTGCCTCTAGTGGTGGTGTTCCAGTCCCCACTTCCTCCCTTGTTTCAGGCTGGGCTTAGCCAGCAGGGGATTGACTAGCCAGCGAGGGGTATAGGAGGGCTTCTGGCAACAATTTCCAGAGAGAAGATCTCTTCCCCAAGTGGTGGTGTTACAGCTCTTAATGACAGAAGCTCTCAGACAAGAGTGATTCTTGCATACCCTTAATCCTTCTGAACACGATTCTTAAATACAGTTTTGGATGGTACTTCCTGTGATTTGGCTTGAGAGCTTAGGAATACCTTATCTACATATTGGGGGGGGTCCAGCTTCTATGATTGATCTCTCTTGAGCCTACATGACCTGTGGAGGAGGGGCTTGGGGAATTGCTCTATGCGGCTGGTCTGTCTCAACCCCTCTACAGGGGTCTGTGGATGGCTGCAGCTATGTGAAAAGGCCCTGATCTCCTGGGAGACTGGAAATGTACTTGCTGTCCCTTTTACGGTCCCAGGGGATTCGACCTATCTCAACAAGGAATCAGGGTACCTTTCAGAGCTTACCGCCCCGGATGCTTCAGCATCAACTTTTCCCAGAAATGCAAACAAATCTAATAACTCATCTGTAATCACTTAGACCTTTCTACACTTACACTGGGTAACCCTGTGCTGGTTGATGTGCTTGGCTATGTTGTTTCCAGACATTCATACATGTACACTGATTTTCCATACTTTCCCATCTTCTCTCCTGTACTTCCCTCCCAATCTCTACTAATTCCTGTTTTACTTTCAGGTCACATTTTTGTCTTTTATTTTCCATCTTCCAAATATGTAGCATTTGTCTTTCTGTGTCTGATTAAATTTACTCAACATAATTTACAAACATGAATGATATTCCATGTGTATGTACACCCAGTTTTCTTTGTATATTAGTCCCTCGATTGATACACAGTTCCATATCCTCAGCTGCTGTGCTTCTATAGATATGGATATGTGGATATCTCCTTGTTGTGCTGATTTTATCTCTTGGCTGTATATAATATATGTAAAGTAAGGTTGCTTGATCAAATGGGAGATCTACTTGTAGTTTTTAAAAGAACTTTCATTCTCTTCTCTGTCATAGCTATAATAATTTACATTCTTGACAGCAATGAAGTCTTTTGCTTTGTGCCCTTTGACAGCTTTTCTCCCATTCTTTTGCTTCTTGATAATAGTTATTCTGACTGGAGTAAGATAAAATGTCAGTGTAGTTTTGATTTGCATTGGCCCAATGGCTAAAGATACCATGGATTGATCCTATTTAAAGGCATCCTCGTTTATGTTTCTCTTTTTAAGAAGTGTCTGTTCAGGTCATTTGCCCACAGTGTTTAATTGGTTGCTTGCACTGTTTTGAGTGCCTTTGATAATCTGGGTATCAGTCCTTTTTCAGATGAATAGTTGTCAAGTATTTTCTCACCTTCTGTGACTGTGACTATCTCTCCACTCTGTTGACTGTTTCCTTGATTTACCGATGCTTCTACATTTGATGCCATTGTGTTTGTCAAGTTCTGATTTTGTTCCTCATTTTTTTTTGAGAATTTTATCCTCACCCCCAAACAATCACTGCAGTACCACTGATTTAAGTGTTTTTGCCTAGTGCTTTCTTCTAACAGTTTCAGAATTTCAAGTCTGCCATTCAAGTCTGTGATGGGTTTTAAGTTTATTTCTGTATAGGATGAGCGATAGCTGCCAACTTTACATTTGTGGGTAGCTAGTTTTCCCAATGTGATTGATTTATCAGAGTGATTGTCCTTTTGAAAAATATATTTGGCACTTGTATCAAGAGTTAAGTGGTTGTAAATCTATAGGTTTATCTCTGGGTTGTCTCTTCTACCCTGTTGATCTCTGTCTATTTTGTCTTGACTGGAGGTTTCCTTTGTTTCAGACATGGTCTCATTTAGTATGGCGTGGAATTCACTGTGACCCTCCAGCTACTGCCTCTCAAGTGTTAGTTTTACAGAAACAAACCACCACATCCAGCTGTGTATCATGTATTGAAATCAGGAGTTGTGGTACATTGTCATTTTTGATCAAGATTGCATTGGATAGTCAGGGACTTTTGTGCTTTCTCAGAAGTTTTAAGATTGTTTTTCTAGTTCTGTGAACAATGTCATTAGTTGGTATTTTAGAAGGAGTTTTCATTGAGTCAATAGACCACTTTTTAAAATATAGACATAATAACAATGTGAATGTAGGGTGTGTGTCCAGTGAAGACATCCCCACTTGTTGCTGGGATAAAGTCAGAACCAGAAACAACTTGAATAGGAAAGGGCTTATTTTTGTTATACATTATAGTTCACCCTTAATGGAGGCCGAGGAAGGAATTGAATCAGAGAACATGGAGGAGCATTTGTTTCTATGGCTTGCTTGTCTAGCTACTCTGTAGAATCCAGGACCGCCTGTCTAGAGATGGTATTATCCATAATAGGCTATGCCCTCCTATGTCAATTATCAATAGAGAAAGTGCTCCACAAAAGTGCTCATAGGCCAATCGCATGAAGGCAGTTCTTAGTTTGAGGTTCGCTCTTCTCAGCTGTGTCAAGTTGATAATAGGTGCTAACTATGTTAGGGATCTTTGCTTTTCTGTATGTAGTGGTTAATTATATGCTAAGTTGACACGAGCTAGATTCATCTGAGAGAAAGAAACCTCAATTAAAAAGTGCCTATATAAAATCAGGACATAGGCAAGCTTGTAGGACAAGAAGGATCAGGTGAGGGAGGACAGAATACAGGGAAAGACATCTGGAATTGGGGGGCATTTGTGGTGTGGTATGAAAACCTATTAAAGTGAAAACTTCCTGGAGTCTATGAATTTGACCCTAGTGAAGACTCCTAGTAATGAACAATATGGAGTCTGAACTGGCCATATTTGGAGGCCTTTAAGGCTTCTAGTAGTGGGTCATGGATGTATTGCATTAGTTGTTGGCTGAGGTGGGGGTCCTGTGGAGATCCCCAAACATCCTTCCTGACACTAGGATGGAGGTCCCCTCTCCAAAAACTTAAAGGAGGACAACATGCACACAGCTTATTGAACACAAGCTGGCACACGTATACCATTATACTAGATTTCTATTTACCCAAAATGACATTATTTTTCTTTAGTTTGAGGCAATAGTGAAGATCTTAGGATTTTGTATACTATAGACAAGGGCACTATTACCTAGCTCTATCTGCTGCCTTATTTTTCTTTTAAAAAAGGATCTTAATAAGTTACCCATGTTGACTTTGAATTCACTCTATAGGTCACACTTGAATTTGTTTCTGCCTCTGCTTCTTGCAAATATGGATTTATAGGCCACTGACCATGGCCTAGAATGGCATATTCTATGCTTTTCTCTTTTAGTCTATGAAGGCATTAGTTGAGAAATGAGTTTTTATAGGCAGCATATGGTCTTTTCTAATCTGTTCAGCTGATATTATTATTATTACGACTACTACTACTACTACTACTACTACTACTACTACTACTACTACTACTACTACTATATTTATTTACAATCCAGCAGTTGCTCCTCTCCCAGTTCTTTCTCCTAGTTACTCATCCCAATCCTCCTCCCCAACCCTGTCTTGGAGAAGATGTTCCCCCACCACCAGGCCTCCCCTCTCCCTGGGACCTCAAGTCTCTTGTGGATTAGGCACATCTTCTCCCACTGAGGCCAGACCAGACAGTCCTCTGCTATATATGTGTTGAGAGTCACAGACCAGGACATGTATGCTGTCTTGTTGGTGGCTCAGTGTCTGGGAGCTCCCAGGGATCCAGGTAAGATGAGACTTTTGTTCTTCTTATCGGATCGCCCTCCTCTTCTGATTTTTCCATCATCCCCCTAATTCAAACATAGGGGTCCCTGCCTTCAGTCCAGTGGTTGGGTGTAAGTACCTGCATCTGGACTGTCTCAGTCAGCTGTTGGTAGGCCCCCTCTGAGGACAGCCATGCTAGGCTCCTGTTTGTAAGCACAGCATAGCATCAGTAATAGTGTCAGGCCTTGGTGTTTCCTCATGCAATGGATCTCCAGTTGGATTTGTCACTGGACCACATTTCTCTCAGTCTCTTCTCCATTTTTGTCCCTGCCATTCTTTTAGACAGGAACACTTCTAGGTCAGACATTTTGACTGTGTGTTGGTAACTCCATCCTTCCTTTTGAGGCCCTGTCTATCTACTCCAAGTGTAGTCTTTAGTTTCCTTTCTTCAGTGGTGGGCATTTTATCTAAGGTTACTCCCATTGAGTCCTGAGATTCTCTCACCTGCAGCTCTGGTATTTTCTAGAGAATCCTTTGTTCTCCCATCCACAAGGGCATGTTTCTACTCATTCTGTTGGCCCACTAGATTTCTCTCCTACACCCCTATACCTGATTCTGTCCCCTTTTTCTCTTCCCCCTAGCCTCTCCCATTCAATTCCCTTTCTCCCTCTGCCTCCTGTGATTGTTTTCTTACCTGTTCTAAGTGGGATTGAAACATACTTACTTGGTCTTTCTGCTGGCTAAACTTCTTAAGTTCTGTGGGTTCTATCTAAAGCATTAAGTACTTTTTGGCTAACATCCACTTATTTAAGTACATACCATGTATGTAATTTTGGGTCTGGGTTATGTCACTCAGTATAATATTTTCTAACTCCATTCATTTGCCTGAAAAACTCATGATGTCCTCGATCTTAATAGCTGAGTACTATTCCATTGTGCAAATGAACCACATCTTATGTATCCATTCTTTATTTGAGGGACATCTGGGTTGTTTCCAGCTTCTAGCTAACAGAAATAAAGTCACTATGAATATAGTGGAGCATGTGCCTTAGTTCATGGTATGGCATCTCTTGGGTATATATGCCTAACAGTGGTATAGCTGGTTCTTCAGGTAGGTCTATTTTCAATTTTCTGAGGAACTACTAGGTTGATTTCCAGATTAGTTGTACCAGTTTTCAATCCCACCAGCAGTGGAGGGTTGCTCTTCTTTCTCCACATCCTGACCAGCATGTGCTGTGACTTGAATTTTTGATCTTAGCCATCCTGACTGGTGTATGGTAGTACCTCAAGGTCATTTTAATTCTCATTTCCCTGATGACTAAGAACCTTGAACATTTCTTTAAGTGCTTTTTGGCCATTCAAGATTCCTCTGTTGTGAATTCTCTGTTTATCTCTGTACCCCATTTGTTCATTGAGTTATTTGGTCTTGTAGAGGTTAGCTTCGTGAGTTCTTTATGTATTTTGGATATTAGCCCTCTATCAGAGGTAAGGTTAATGAAGGTGTTTTTCCTAATCTGTAGGTTGCTGATTTATCAACTGTTTATCTTAGAGCCTGAGCCATTGGAGTCCTGTTTAGGGAATTTGCCCTTGTGCTAATGAGTTGAAAGCTCTTTCGCACTTTCTCTTCTATTCGATTCAGTGTACCTGGTTTTATATTGTGGTTCTTTGTCCACGTAGACTTGAGTTTTGTGCAAGATGATAAATATGGATCTATTTTCATTTTTCTACATACAGACTGCCAGTTAGACTAGCACAATTTATTGATAAAGCTTTCTTTTTTTCATTGTTTGATTTGATCTTCAATCTATTCTATTGATTTACCTTTCTGTCTCTGTACCATGTTTTTGTTTTGTTTTGTTTTTTATCACTAATGCTCTGTAGTACAGCATAAGGTCAGGAATGGGGATTCCCCTATGAAGTTCTTTATTGTTGAGAATAGTTTATCTATACTAGATTTTTTTGTTTTTCCATATGAAATTTAGAATTGTATTTTTCATGTCTGTGAAGAATTTTGTTAAATTTTGATGGGGACTGCACTGAATTTGTAGATTGCTCTTGGTAGGATGGCCATTTTTACTATGTTAATCCTACCAATCCATGAACATGAGAAACCTCTTCTTCTAAGGTCTTCTTCGATTTCTTTTTTTAGGGATTTGAAGTTCTTGTCATACAGATCTTTCGCTTGCTTAATAAGAGTTATACCAGGATATTTTATACAATTTTTGGCTATTGTGAAGGGTGTTGTTTCCCTAATTTCTTTCTCAGACTGTTTATCACTTATATAAGGGAGGGCTTTTGATTTATTTGAGTTAATTTTATTTATTTTTTTTTTTATAAATATTTTTTTTTATTATTAACTTGAGTATTTCTTATATACATTTCAATGTTATTCCCTTTCCTGTTTCCGGGCAAACATCCCCCCCCTCCCTTCCCTTATGGGTGTTCCCTCCCAACCCTCCCCCATTGCTGCCCTCTCCCCAACAGTCTAGTTCACTAGGGGTTCAGTCTTAGCAGGACCCAGGGGTTCCCCTTCCACTGGTGCTCTTACTATGATATTCATTGCAACCTATGAGGTCAGAGTCCAGGGTCAGTCCATGTATAGTCTTTGGGTAGTGGCTTAGTCCTGGAAGCTCTGGTTGGTTAACATTGCTGTACATATGGGGTCTCGAGCTCCTTCAAGCTCTTCCAGTTCTTTCTGATTCCTTCAACAGGGTCCTGTTCTCAGTTCAGTGGTTTCCTGCTGGCATACGCCTCTGTATTGCTGTATTCTGGCTGTGTCTCTCAGGAGCGATCTGCATTCACATTTTGATCATCCGTCTTGAGTTTCATTTGTTCTAGGCATCTAGGGTAATTCAAGCATTTGGGCTAATAGCCGCTTATCAATGAGTACATACCATGTATGTCTTTCTGTGATTGGGTTAGCTCACTCAGGATGATAGTTTCCAGTTCCAACCATTTGCCTCTGAATTTCACAGTCATTGTTTTGATAGCTGAGTAATATTCCATTGTGTAGATGTACCACATTTTCTGTATCCATTCCTCTGTTGAAGGGCATCTGGGTTCTTTCCAGCTTCTGGCTATTATAAATAAGGCTGCGATGAACATAGTGGAGCACGTGTCTTTTTTTATATGTTGGGGCATCTTTTGGGTATATGCCCAGGAGAGGTATAGTTGGATCCTCAGGCAGTTCAATGTCCAATTTTCTGAGGAACCTCCAGACTGATTTCCAGAATGGTTGTAGCAGTCTGCAACCCCACCAACAATGGAGGAGTTCCCCTTTCCACATCCTCACCAGCATTTATTGTCACCTGAGTTTTTGATCTTAGCCATTCTCACTGGTGTGAGGTGAAATTTGAGTTAATTTTATATCCAGGGTCAGTCCATGTATAATCTTTAGGTAGTGCCTTAGTCCCTGGATGCTCTGGTTGCTTGGCATTGTTGTACATATGGGGTCTCGAGCCCCTTCAAGCTCTTCCAGTTCTTTCTCTGATTCCTTCAACGGGGGTTCTGTTCTCAGTTCAGTGCTTTGCTGCTGGCATTCGCCTCTGTATTTGCTGTATTCTGGCTGTGTCTCTCAGGAGAGATCTACATCCAGCTCCTGTCTGCCTGCACTTCTTTGCTTCATCCATCTTGTCTAATTGGATGGCTGTATATGTATGGGCCACATGTGGGGCAGGCTTTGAATGGGTGTTCCTTCTGTGTCTGTTTTAATCTTTGCCTCTCTCTTCCCTGCCAAGGGTATTCTTGTTCCCCTTTTAAAGAAGAAGTGAAGCATTCACATTTTGATCCTCCGTCTTGAGTTCTAGGCATCTAGGGTAATTCAAGCATTTGGGCTAATAGCCACGTATCAATGAGTGCATACCATGTATGTCTTTTTGTGATTGGGTTAGCTCACTCAGGATGATATTTTCCAGTTCCAACCATTTGCCTACGAATTTCATAAAGTCGTTGTTTTTGATAGCTGAGTAATATTCCATTGTGTAGATGTACCACATTTTCTGTATCCATTCCTCTGTTGAAGGGCATCTGGGTTCTTTCCAGCTTCTGGCTATTATAAATAAGGCTGCGATGAACATAGTGGAGCATGTGTCTTTTTTATTTCTTGGGGCATCTTTTGGGTATATGCCCAAGAGAGATATAGCTGTGTCCTCAGGCAGTTCAATGTCCAATTTTCTGAGGAACCTACAGACTGATTTCCAGAATGGTTGTACCAGTCTGCAATCCTCTGGTGGAATTTTTGTGGTCACTCAAATATATTATCATATAATCGGCAAATAGTGTTATTTTGATTTCATTCCTTCCAATTTCTATCTCTTTGACCTCTTTTGTTTTCTGATTTCTCTGGCTGACACTACGAGTACTATATTGAATAAGTAGCGTGAGAATGTCAGCCTTGTCTAGTCCCTGATATTTAGTGGGATTGCTTCAAGTTTCTTGCCATTTAATTTGATGTTAGCTACTGGTTTGCTCTATATTGCTTTTACTATGTTTCGATATGGGCCTTGAATTCATGATCTTTCCAGGACTTTTATAATGAAGGGGTGTTGAATTTTGTCAAATGCTTTCTCACCATCTAGTGAAACAATCATGCGGTTCTTATCTTTCAGTTTGTTTATATAGTGGATTATGTTCATGGATTTCTGTATATTAAACCATCCCTTCATCACTGTAATGAAGCCTACTTGACCATGATGGATGAATGTTTTGATGTGTTCTTCGATTCGGTTTGCAAGAATTTTATTGAGTATTTTTGCTTCAATATTCATAAGGGGATTGGTCTGAAGTTCTCTTTCATTGTTGGGTCTTTGTGTGGTTTTGGTATAAGAGTAATTGTAGCTTCATAGTAGGAATTTGGTAGTGTTCTGTCTGTTTCTATTTTGTGAAATAGTTTGGACAGTCTTGGTATGAACTCTGCTATGAAATCTGATAGAATTCTGCACTAAATATATTTGGTCCTGGGCTCTTTTTGGCTGGGAGATTTTAATAACTGCTTCTATTTCTTAAGGAGTTATGGGGTTGTTTAAATTTCTTTGTCCCTGATTTAACTGTGGTACCTTGTATCTGTGTAGAAAATTGTCCATTTCCTCAAGATTTTCCAGTTTTGTTGAATACAGGGTTTTGTAGTAGGATGGGGATGATAATTTCCTCAGATTCTGTTCTTATGTGTCCCTTTTCATTTCTGATTTTGTTCATTTGGATAAACTCTCTGTGACCCCTGGTTATTCGGGTTAAGGGTTTTTCTATCTAGTTGATTTTCTCAAGAACCAGCTCCTGGTTTTGATGATTCTTGTATAGTCCT
>NC_046156.1:135481941-135607439 GCF_011064425.1 Rattus rattus
ATATATATATATATATATATATATATATATATATATATATATATATATACATATATAACTCAGAAAGCTAACCACCAAAAACCCAAAAATCACCCAATAATAAAAGGGGTATAGAACTAAATGAGAATTTACAGCAGAGGCATCTCAAATGGGTGAGCAACACATAAAGAACTGTTCAAAGTCCTTAGTGATGAGAGAAATGCAAATCAAAACAACCCTGAGATTCCACCTTATACAAGTCAGAATGGCTAAGATCAAAACCACTGGTGACATTCAAAGAGTAAACATGGACAGACCCATGGCTTCAGATTCATAAGTAGCAGAGGATGGCATTGATGGGATCCAATGGGATGAGAAACCCTTGGTCCTACTGAGGCTGGACCCCTCAGTGTAGGGGAATTTCAGGGTGGGAGTATGGGGAGTGGTGGTTGGGTGGGTGGGGGAACACCCTTATAGAAGTTTGGGGAGGGGTGATAGAATAGGGAGTTTATGGCCAGGAAACCTGGAAAGGGGATAACATTTGAAATGTAAATAAAAAAATCCAATAAAAAAAGAAAAACAAAAAGCAAAAGCAATGAACAACTAGAAATCGAAAGCTACCACTATAACCTACAGCATGCAATTCTGGGTGTTATTTAATGTACTCTGATTGACTGAAAGACATTGGAACTGTATTGACTGCATATGTGGGAATTTGTCATTATCTTTGATTTGCAATCCCAGATTTGATCTCTTTCATTTTTGAGATAAAATATAATTGCATATCTATATTCTGATTCCTTACTCTGAAATCTCCTGTATAGCACTCTTTGTTCTCTTCTAATTAAGACCCATTTTCATTAGTTATTATTTGTGTATAGGTAAATGATAGATACATATATAAAAGACAGATATTACAGATAATAATGAGATTGATATTAAATAATAGGTATTAAATAGATAGGTGGTCAGATAGGTAGTTAGAAAATTGGTAGATAAAGGTAGACAGATGACAAAATCTGGTCTTTGTTTTGTGCTTCAAACATGCCTATTATTTCAGAAATTTGTGAAATGAAGTGACACAGGATAAAAATATGCTTCTTTTGAAATGTTTATTGTCTCCATCAGAATACAGGGTGTACCCAAAACATAAGTGAAGGCAGAGTGTATTCACTCAATTTATGACTTTTTTTTACCTTGTATGTTTTTGGACAGGATGTTGCTATGCATTTCAAGGTGGCCTTAAAACTTCTCAGTTCTCTACCTCAGAATCCTGTGTTCTTTGAACATAAGCATGAACCAAGCACATGGCTTGGTTTTTGTTTTGTTTTGTTGACACAATTGTTGATTCCAGTCAACATTAAAATATGTGCAAAAAGAAAGCAAACACACTGCATTATATTAAGTAAATACTATGTATTAATTTGTCTAGATATCTGAAGATTAAAGCTTGCAACAGCTTTATAGATCAATATGTTGGCAGGAAAATCTTTAGCAGCCCTTTTTTGTTACATTTTGCAAACACCCTCAGCTCTCAAGTGTGCAATGTATTTAGTGTCCTGTGATGTTACTATGTTCTTCTGCATAGGCTTCCTGTGCCCTACACACCAAGTTCTGTTGTAACTTTTGGCCTAACAGCAGCATTGTAGATGTGCCAGAAGGAAGGAAAAGTAAGTTCTTTCTATGGCATTAGGAATAAAAGAGAAATGGACAAAAAAGGAGCTTCTCTAGCTTCCTGAAAGAAGGAGTTTTATAGTTTAATACAGAATTTTTGAGAACTCTGTATAAGGAGGAATTAATATTATGAATGAACAAAAATATTGAAGACCAACAAAGGCAACTAATCTGGACCCTTGCTTATTAGCAAGCTACATTTCTAGGTTAATAGTTCTACCAAATATGGATATGACAATTTTTAATAAGACCATATTGCAAATTATTGTCAGCCAGTATCTTTTCACCAATTACTTCAAGCATAAAAAGAGAATCTTTACAAAAATATTCAGAAATACCGCAAATTGGTAACTGCCCATAACATTAAACAAAATGGACTCTTAACAGTGCCTTCTCAACAGCATATCATTTTAATTATAACCATCATCCAGTACAGGAATAACTAATAAGTTATGTTTGTTTGTTTTTAAAGGAGTCAGTGAAATATTTTATTCCTGATAATTGACATATACTAAACTATAAATAAATAGATGACACATGCCTAAAAGTATCATGATTTATAATATCAGTGGCCACTGCATTTAGGACTAGTCCAAGACCTTGATCTAGATTTTTTTTTTTTTTTGCAACTGGGGACCAAACCCAGGGCCTTGTGCTTGCTAGGCAATCACCCTACCACTGAGCCAAATCCCCAACCCCCTTGATCTAGATTTTGACCTAGATCTATACTGTGTTCTTGATGATATTTGGATCTAGGTGGTTCCTTTTTCCTTGATTCCTTTTAATATCTTAAACTAGATTTATAATGTGTTTTGGAATCTATTTTAGAGGCTCCTCTAGCTCTGGTGTGAGATGCAGACCTAGAGCATGGTTTAGACTTCAATTCTTTCTTGGGCTGGGACTTGGACAGTGGTCTTGAATTTTATTTAGGTCTTGATTGATTTAGATGTTAGACTCTATTAGTGTCAGAATCGTTTTGGCTAAGCTGTGTTCTTCCAGTCAGTCTACTATTTCCAGGACTGTAAGATTTCCTATAGTTATAATCAAAGGAGTGACTTCTTTTTTACCTTTCATAACTTTGGCTCGACTATGTCTATATCGGTCATAATCATCATATCATATAAAGCTATATACATTCCTCCCTTATTTGGCTTTCATTTGATTTGGGGGGTTTTCTGATCCCCCTTGCAAACTGTATTTCAAGTTCATTTCCACAAATTTCTTTCCAAATTATGTAAAGCATCTTCAGCATCAAGAACATCCTCAAATTGATTAGATGTCAAGTGTAGAAATCAATTGGAAGATAAACATCTACTATTGGACCATTACAAACAAATTCAGACTTGGTGTCATCGGCCATATTTCTGACAGAGACAAGTTGGGAAGGACACAGTTATCAGAACATGATGGCAAGAGTCTGGGCCAGCAGCACGAACTGACTAGGCAAAGCATTCACAATTCTGGTGGTGACTCATGTCTACTCACACACTTGCCTTAAATTACTTTAAATATAACTTGTTTATGTAAGATCGTGTTCACAGAACTCATAAAAATTTTATTACCTTATGAAATTTTAATTGGGATACCAAAATTTTGATAATGGCATTCAAAATTTATTCTGGAAAAAATGAAAATAGTAAAGGTAATAGAAAACTAAAAGGAAAAATGCCTTGTGTTAATAAAAAATTATATTGTAGTTTCTATAAGATTAATTTTGTGATTTTAATTTCAAATAATAGTCTTAATTTACAAATGATAAATTTGAGATTTTTATAAGACATATGAAATAATAAACATATGAACTTTTCAAAGATCTCCATATTAAATTTCATTCTCATGGGAATAGAAGATGTTGCAGCTCTACAATCAAGAATATTGATTAGTGTACTATGAGTAAGAAAGGCAGATATACTATTAATTCTTATCAAAAAGAAAAACAAGTGATATTTTTTAATTAGGGATGATCCTTGAATTGCATTTGTGACATTAGAATGAAAATTATCTTTCTTTCTCTGCATTATGTTTTGAAAAACTCATTTTCCAGGATCTTATCCATTCTGAAGCTAAGCAAAAACTCCTCATTTTAAAACAAGGCTTTTGATTCATGTCTAGCCTGCTTATAATCTGGTCAGTTATCAATCCAGGATTTGTTTTTTTTTCTTTGTTTGTTTGTTTTGTTTGTTGTTGAGATATAATTTTCATTTTGTCCCCTATAATAGACTTTTTTATTAGTAATTTTTTTTCTTTCACATGTTTATACACATGTATTTTGTACTTAAGTTCCTTTACTCCCACTCTAGCCCATTTCACAGGTCCCTGACCAAACCACCACCCCATCCCTACAAATCTTTTTGTCCTGTGTTTTGATTCTCTCTCACTCTCTCTCTCTCTCTCTCTCTCTCTCCCTCTCTTTCTCTCTCTCTCTCCCCATATGGTGTGGTATGGTGTGTGTGTGTGTGTGTGTGTGTGTGTGTGTGCTGTGTGTGTGTCCCAAGAGTTTGATCAGGGTTACCTGTGTGATCATAAGTTTGGAAATATCCATCATAGCCTGGTGGGTTTACTAGTGGCTACATAAATAGATACCATGACTATTTTTTTCCTAAGATCTGCTAGTTTTCAAGAGATGAGCAGTATGTGGTAGAGTCTGATGGATCTTTTCTGTCTTCATAGCTGACCGATATTAGTGAATAATTTCTGTGGACTTAGTACCAGTATGCACAGCTCATTAGTTAGTTCATACTTCCCTAGCCTGTGGTCTGCTTAGAAGACAGTATTTTGGACCCCCTTGCCTCTTACGTGTTTTCTGTCCTCTCTTCCACAATCTTTGTTGAACCTTAACCCAGTGGTGTAAATGTTTCTGCATGGTCTCATGATCTCAGTGATCCCCCATTCTCAGTTTTTTATGCAGTCTTAGGTATTTACCTTTATCTCTATTCATTACATGGAGAGTCTTCCCTCTTTAAAGCTGTGATTAGCCTTTGCATGTAAATTTGGATATTATAAATATAGATATTCAGGGCATGATTTAGTATTATATCAAGACAACTGAGTAGTCATCTTAGGTACTCCACACCTTATTACGTGATGTATCTCACATATCAAATAAAATGGTAATTCCCTTCTTATAAGAGAATGGCTTTTCCTTGTCAATTTTATACATTTATATTTATTAAAATATCATTCATGTCTTTAGCTTTATCAGCTTGAAGTAACTCATCCTCTATTTTTCATATACTATACACATGAGCAATTCCAAGGAATTCTTTCTGAGATTTAAACAAATCAGTTGGGTCACAAATTTCTTTAGCCTGTCACTATACTCAGTAGTTCCAGCCTTCAAATGTAATTCTTTCATAATTTATTTAAACTGAACTCATACTTGCTAACATGGACAAGTGAACACTTACAGGGTCCCATCCTTAGAAAATGAACTAAATATAACTAATGAATGCTTAGAGAACCCTAATTGCTCATCAATATCCAATGGTCAGCTCTGAAAACATATACACACAAGGAAAACTAAATGGATTCAGCAGATTTTGTTTATATATTTATGTGTCCCTGTGTATATTACAATAATAATAAAAGGAAAAAGCATGAATTAGGGAGGGCATTAGAGAATGAACATGGGAGGGGTTGGAAAGAGAGCATGTGGGAAGAGATTGAAATTGTGGAAGGAATGGGAAAGGGAAAATGATGTAATTATATTTCAGTTAACATTTTTAAAATTAAAATTAATTTAGACCATGATCTAACATATTGACTACTATATACTTGAAAATTTTAGCGGGTTGGGGATTTAGCTTCAGTGGTGGGGCACTTGCCTAAGCAAGGCATGAGCCTTAGTTTCTGCGTCCCCAGCTCCAGAAAAGAAAATTTTGGTATCTAATATAAACAAGGCTGTGGTTCCTCTATTATTGTATATAGAAAAGTGGAAATAATGATTATTTTATTCTTCCCTCAAATAATATTAAGGAAAATTCACCATTGCTACTAGCTATCTACTAGAGTACGAATTACGAGGTATTGATGGTTAAATAATTTCTATTAAACTTACAAATGACTCTGAGAATTTACTTTTAGATTCATCACATAACTGTTATTACATTTTATAAAACAATTACACATTGTTATCTTTTGCCATTTTCTACTTCAACTCAATACCTTGAAATAAGTGTCAGAAATAAATTGTAGAACATGCTAACAATGTGGTGTTACAGGGTGAACTGAGTTTTTCTGCCATACTGAAATTGATTGGATTTAGGTCAGAGTAAAGCAATCTGTGCATGTTGCCCTTCATTAATAGTTAATACATGAAAAGTTATAACATTGCTAGGTCAAGGAAAGGGGAAAATCTCTTAATATAAGCCAAGATACTATTTAGTTAGAAACAAGGTCAAAGTCAAGGTATATGAATAAAAAGAAAAAGTGTGACACAGATGGGAATATTTGAAAGGAAATTGACCCTTTCAAGACAAGATATGAATAATTTAAGACTTGTATTAGTTATAACAAAAGAGTAGAAACTATTAACTGTTCCAAGTAGTCCCTTAGCACTACTACACATCTGACAAAATCAGTAATAACTGGGGAGATAAAACATTTACATCCTTGATAACTGAAGTAATATATTTGCAAGACTTAAGAAGCCAAATTGATTTCCCTAGGTAAGGATTATAATCAAATGCACTGATAAAAGTGGAAGCACAGAGAGTCATGTCCAATGATAGAAGACTGGGGAAAGTTGATGGAGCAAATTAAGAGAATCCAGGGTAGCTTACTCATATCCTTTTCATGGCTCTCAATTAGCCATGAAATATATTTCTCTGGGTGAGTAATACAAGATGATTGGTAGACTGCTGCCATTACTTCCTTATATCCAGCCATTCAGATTTGGTTTTCAGACAATCATAGGATTTATTAATGAGATTCTAGTTTTTGGGGCAATTTATTCATTATAGTCTAATGAGTCTCCAGACTATAAATTGAGGAAGCTATCTACCTGAAGCTGAAATTTTGACTATACCAAATTATTAATATAGTTTTTACTTTTTAATTGAGTCCAGGCAGGCCTCGAACTTGTTCTCCTCCTGCTTCTTTCTCCTTCAGAAAATTCTACCAGCATGTGCCATCACCACTAGCAGTTTATGTTCTTATAACATGCATTATCAGAATTAAATAAATGTAAGCTATGATAAGAGATTAATTTGTGGTAGGAGTAAAACATTCCAAAGTTAAATCGGGTGTTTTCTGGTTCTAAGATCATATGTTCTCTATCCTGAAACTGCTGGTATATCACTTAGGGTTCTAATATGAGTCACTATTCTCCTGAAGCACATTGTCATATACAGTAAAAAGTCCCACAAACACAGTAGTCCCACTAGCAGGATGATAATGATTTACTTTAAAGATCAAAGTTACTTTCACTTATTTTCCAGCTTTTGGAAGCTGAGTTGATATTTAATAATAATTGGAGTCCATTGCAGAAATGCCATTTTTATTTATTTATCAAAATTTGTAAAATTATTTATTTATTATTGCATGTGCCCATGTATATGTGGCACGTGCCATGTATATATATGAAGATCAGTGGATAACTTGCACAATGGTCAGTTCTCTCACGTGTACCATGTGGGACTCGAGGGTTGAACTTAACCGCAATCAACGACTTGTGGTAAGAACTTTTGCATTAAACGCCCATCTCTATCCTTTTTATTTCCTTGATTTTCAACTTAAGGAATGGTATCACTCTCTCTCTTTTTATTCTTGATCTACTTTTACAACCCAGTAACGTTATACCAGTCCTGAACGGCTCTCTGACTGTTGCTCATTCTATACCAACTCCTTAGTCTCCAAGAAGATGTCCCCACTGTCTTCGCTTACTATGCGCATCACTCCCTAGGTCTCCATGTCTCTCTGGAGGGTTAAGTGCATCTTCTTCTGCTGAGGCCAGCCCTGGGCAGTACACTGCTATTTGTGTGTCAGGTGCCTCATATCTGCTGAGTGTAAGCTGCTTACTTGAGTGGCACTGTCAGAGGAATTGCGTCCCAGTTTAATTGACACTGCAATGGTCTTCCCATGGAGGTCACCCTCCCTCCTCATGTTCTTCCAGGTTTTCCCTAATCCAATCACAGGAATCCCCACCTTCTGTCTATTGATAGGTTGTTAATACTCTGCATCTGACTCTTTCTTGTTGGGCCTCTGGAGGGCAGAAAGTGACACAGCTACTGTCTGTATATACAACATAGGATAAGTAATAGTGTCAGGCTTGGAGCCTCCTTGAGCTGAATTCCAATTTGAGCCAGCCCGCTGGATCTCCTTTTCCCTCAGTCCTTTTCAACATCTTTGTCCCTGGAGTTCTGCTGGATGGGATGTGGGTCAGGGTTTTGAGACTGTGGGATGGCAGCCCATCTCTCCACTTGATGCCCTCTCATTCTACTGGAGGTGGACTCTACAAGTTCCCTCTAACCACTGTAGGGAATTTCATCTAAGGTCCCTCCCTTCGAGTCCTAAGAGTTTCTCACCAAGGTCTCCGGTACATTCTAGAGGACACCCCCAACTCCTACCTCCTGAGGTTTCCTATTTCCATTTCTTCTGTTTGTCATCAAGGCTTCAGTCCTGTTTGCCCCCTCCCAAATAATCACATTCCCCCTTTCCCCTCCTTGACCCCTCTCCCACCCATGTTCATCCCTCCGTCTGTGCCTGATAATTGCTTTCTTTTCCTTCCCAAGAGGAATTGAGGTATCCTCACTTGGGGGCCTTCTGCTTGTTAACCTTCTTGAGTTATAAGGATTATATTGTGGGTATACTGTATGTTTTTGGCTAATATCAAATATTTAGTGAGTACTTACCATGCATGTCCCATTGTTTCTGAGTTACATCATGCAGGATGATATTTCCTAGTTCCATTCATTTGACTGCAAAACTCACCATATCCTCACTCTTAACAGCTGAGTAATATTCTATTGTGTAAATGAACCACATTTTCTTTATCCATTCTTTGGTTGAGGAACATATTGGTTGTTTCTAGCTTTTGACTATTACAAATAAGGTTATGAACATTCTGGAGCATGTGTCCTTTCTTTTGGTTATATGCCCAGTGGTGTAGTTGGCTCTTTAGGTAGAATGATTTCCAATTTTCTGAGGAACCTTCAGATTGATTTCCATAGTGGTTGTACCAGTTTTGCAGATCCCACCAGCAGTGGAGGAGTTGCTCTCTTTCTCCACGTCCTGACCAGCATGTGCTGTCGACCTGAGTTTTTGATCTTAGCCATCCTGACTGGTGTATGGTGTACCTCAGGGTCATTTTTGATTTGCATTTCCCTGTGACTAAGAACTTTGACATTTCTTTAAAGTGCTTCTCGCCATTTCGAGATTCCTCTAGTTGTGAATTCTCTGTTTATCTCTGCCCCATTGTTCATTAGGTTATTTGGTCTTGTAGAGAGTTAAGCTTACATTGAGTTCTTTATATTTTGGATATTAGCCCTCTATCAGAGGTAAGGTTAGTGAAGGTGTTTTCCCTAATCTGTAGGTTGCTGATTTATCAACTGTTTATCTTAGAGCCTGAGCCATTGGAGTCCTGTTTAGGGAATCTGCCCTTGTGCTAATGAGTTGAAAGTTCTTTCCCACTTTCTCTTCTATTCAATTCAGTGTACCTGGTTTTATATTGTGGTTCTTTGTCCACGTAGACTTGAGTTTTGTGCAAGATGATAAATATGAATCTATTTTCATTTTTCTACATACAGACTGCCAGTTAGACTAGCACAATTTATTGATGAAGCTTTCTTTTTTCATTGTTTGATTTTGGCTTCTTTGTCAAAGATCAAGTGTCCATATTTCTGGATCTTCAATTCTATTCTATTGATGTACCTTTCTGTCTCTGTACCATGTTTTTGTTTTGTTTTGTTTTTTATCACTAATGCTCTGTAGTACAGCATAAGGTCAGGCGTGGGGATTCCCCTCTGAAGTTCTTTATTGTTGAGAATAGTTTATTTATACTAGATTTTTTTGTTTTTCCATATGAAATTTAGAATTGTATTTTTCATGTCTGTGAAGAATTTTGTTAAATTTTGATGGGGACTGCACTGAATTTGTAGATTGCTCTTGGTAGGATGGCCATTTTTACTATGTTAATCCTACCAATCCATGGCTTTATAGAAACCTCTTCTTCTAAGGTCTTCTTGATTTCTTTTTTAGGGTTGAAGTTCTTGTCATACAGATCTTTAAGCTTGTAATAAAGTTATACCAGGATATTTTATACAATTTTTTGCTATTGTGAAGGGTGTTGTTTCCCTAATTTCTTTCTCAGACTGTTTATCACTTATATAAGGGAGGGCTTTTGATTTATTTGAGTTAATTTTATATCCAGCCACTTGGCTGAAATTGTTTATCATCTATAGAAGTTCTCTAGTAGAATTTTTGGGGTCACTTATATATACTATCATATCATCTGCAAACAATGATACTTGACTTCCTCTTTTTCAATTTATATCCTCTCGATCTCCTTTTGTTGTCTTATTGCTCTAGCTAGAATTTCATGTACTATATTGAATAGATACTGAGGGAATGGGCAGCCTTGTATTGTCCCTGATTTTAGTGGGATTGCTTCAAGTATCTCTCCATTTATTTGATATTGTCTGAGGGTTTGCTGTATATTGCTTTTATTATGTTTAGGTATGTTTCTTAAATTCCTGACCTCCCCAATATTACCCTCCCCCATCAAGTGAACATCATTATTGTTTAATAGATCATCAACTTCTCCAAACCTACAACTGAAATTTCATCGTATTTCCATCCTGAGTCATGAACAGTGACAAAGCTAACCAGAGGCTACATACATCAAAGAGAGCTAAGCTTTCACAGCTCACTTCCTTTCACAGGCAGAATATAAGTAGATATACAATCTACAATGCATAATGGTTTTAGTCACTAAGGAATTTAAATGGGATTTTGAAGAATTTAGACAAATCTTGATGTAGTAAAAGTCGAGCTGAGATGCTGTGCAACTGTTGAAAGGTTCCTGGTGCTGCATCTTGGCCATTAGCTGACTCTTGCACTAACATCAAATGGAGAGAGGGAAAATGCTGGGTTGACTTAGGGGCTGTGCACAGGAACCAGTCAGGAAAATACTAAATACTACTGACAGCATCTATCCCAGGAAGAACTTTACCTTCCAGGAGCTTTAGACTGGCACTGCTCTCAGTGTTCACATAGCTAACTTTATCCTCTGTGCTCTTTTTGGCACAGTAAGTAACAGTGTCTCTACCACCTATGATTGTAATGCAACTACCTCATCCATGAGTTTCCCTGGCAAATACCAATTTCCTATTTACCTAGTTTCCTATTAAAATACCCCAACAGGACCATTCCAAATAATCTGCTTAGCTTGAGCCATAGCCTCAGCATATTTCTTGGTGCTCTCAGTACTAAAGTCCAAGTCCAGCCAGCCAGCAGGTATACCAGAGGCCACAGTAGCAAGACCTGTCTTGGCATTCTGATCAAATTTGTCAGCAGTAACAAAGTCAACAGGCAAGATTATCTTTACAGTATTTTTCTCAGAATCAGACATGAGATCCTTGACAATCTTGGCTCTTTCATCATCATACAGGGATGTGCTAATTTCCATGTTTTTGAGCACTTTAAGGAAGGTAAAAGCCATTTCACCACCAATGATCATTTCAATGACTTGTCTAGCATATTATTGATCAGCTAGATCTTGTCTACAATCTTACCTCCTCTGAAGATAGCCAGGAAGTGTTGCTCTGGACTGTACAAAGCCTTGGCAAAGTAGTTGAGCTCCTACTTCATCAAAAATCCACTAGCCTTCTGTGGCAGATTCACACACACCATGGAGCCGTGCACTTAGTGCGTACTCCCAAAAGAATCATTGACATAGACATCTCCTAATTTGGACAGTGAGGCTCAGGAAGCATCTATTTTGGCTGGCTCAGCTTTAACCTTGTTCCCAGAAGCATCGTTTCTCTTCCCTTCTTTCTCTACATGAAAACAGAGGTTCTCCAGCAGGATGACAGTCGCAGCTGCTGGGTTGGCACAGGCATCCTCTACTTCTGGGCCCACACAATCCTTCAAGAATAGAACATCCTTGCCCAGCAGAGATTTGAATTCTGCAGCAACTGGCTCTAAAGAGTACTTGTCAGGCACGGGAATACCATCCGGCTGGCCTAGGTGGTTCATAAGGACAGCTGACTTGGCTTCATTGTCTAAGCAGAAATTTGATGCTTGGAACAGCGTCCTGCATCCTTTAGTTATTTGTTATTTGGTTGTTCTTCATAGGAACATTGAAGTCCAACCTCATCACTATATGCTTCCCCTTGATGTCCAGCTTGTTCTGCTTATTAGAAAGCAACATTTTGGCAACACCAAGAGGTTGAGAGGCCCAGAGCTGAGGAAGAGTCTTTCCAATAGTTTGTAACATGAAGGGGCGTTGTATGTTGTCAAATGCTTTTTAAGTATCTAAAGAGATGATCATGTGATTTTTTCCTCTGAGTTTGTGTAGTAGATAATGTTAATGGATTTTTGAATATTGACCCATGTTTTTTTCTTTGATATGTTTTTTCTTGCATTGGAGTTTTCCTTCTAGAATCCTCTGTAGGGCTGGATTAGCAGATATATATTGTTTAAAGTTGGTTTTTGTCATGGAACATTTTGGTTTCTCCATCTATGATGATTGAGAATTTTGCTGAATATAGTAGCCTGGGCTGGCATTTGTGTTCTCTTAGGGTATGGATGACGTTTGTCCAGGATCTTCTGGCTTTTAGAGTGTATGTTGAGAATTCTGGTGTAATTCTGATAGGTTTTCCTTTATATGTTACTTGGCCGTCTTTTCCTTACAGCTTTTCATATTCTTTCTTTGTTCTGTGCATTTTATGTTTTGATTGTTATGTAACAGGAGGATTTTATTTTCTGATCCAATATATTTGGTGTTCTGTAGGCCTCGTGTACATTTATGGCCATCTTTCTTTGGGTTAGAGAAGTTTTCTTCTATGTTGTTGAAGATGTTTTCTGGCCCTTCAAACTGGGAATCTTCGCTCTCTTCTATTCCTATTATTTTTTCATTTGGTTTTTTCATTGAATCTTCCTTCTTTCTTTCTTTCTTTCTTTCTTTCTTTCTTTCTTTCTTTCTTTCTTTCTCTCTCTCTCTCTCTCTCTCTCTCTCTCTTTCTTTCTTTCTTTCTTTCTTTCTTTCCTTTTTGGTTCTCTTTTGTGTTCCTGCACATTTAATAGGGTTTATATTTTGTGATGATATTCCTATTAATATTTCTTTTACTTTTTTGAGATTAATATTTATAACATTACCCTTCCCTTTTCTCCCCTCACTTTCCCTCTCTCTTTTAAATTCATGGTGTCTTATTTTCATTGTTATTACATGCATATATGTATATATATGTATATGTATATATAAGTATATTCTAACTGTAACTTGCTTAGTCTATGCAATGTTTTTTTTTTTTTTTTTTTTTTTTTTGAGAGGCCTTTGAGGGGTGTTACTTACTGGCTTTCTTCTGCCTTGTACTCAGCTTGCTTTCTCTTTTTTTTATTAACTTGAGTATTTTTATTTACATTTGAGTGTTATTCCCTTTCCCAGTTTCTGGCCAACATCCCCTAATCCCTCCCCTCCCTTCTTGGGGTGTTCCCCTCCCATCCTCCCCCATTGCCGCCTCCCCAACAATCCAGTTCATTGGGGCTTCAGTCTTAGCAGGACCAAGGGCATTACCTTACACTGGTGATCTTACTAGGATATTCATTGCTACCCTATGAGGTCAGAGTCCAGGGTCAGTCCATGTATAGTCTTTAGGTAGTGGCTTAGTCCTGGAAGCTCTGGTTGCTTGGCATTGTTGTACATATGGGGTCTCGAGCCCCTTCAAGCTCTTCAGTTCTTTCTCTGATTCCTTCAGCTAAAGGGGGGTCCTGTTCTCAGTTCAGTGGTTTGCTGCTGGCATTCGCCTCTGAATTTGCTGTATTCTGGCTGTGTCTCTCAGGAGCGATCTACATCCGGCTCCTGTCGGTCTGCACTTCTCTGCTTCATCCATCTTGTCTAATTGGGTGGCTGTATATGTATGGGCCACATGTGTGGCAGGCTCTGAATGGGTGTTCCTTCAGTCTCTGTTTTAATCTGCCTCTCTCTTCCCTGCCAAGGGTATTCTTGTTCCCCTTTTAAAGAAGGAGTGAAGCATTCACATATTGACCATCCGTCTTGAGTTTCATTTGTTCTAGGCATCTAGGGTAATTCAAGCATTTGGGCTAATAGCCACTTATCTATGAGTGCATACCATGTGTGTCTTTCTGTGATTGGGTTAGCTCACTCAGGATGATATTTTCCAGTTCCAACCATTTGCCTACGAATTTCATAAAGTCGTTGTTTTTGATAGCTGAGTAATATTCCATTGTGTAAATGTACCACATTTTCTGTATCCATTCCTCTGTTGAAGGGCATCTGGGTTCTTTCCAGCTTCTGGCTATTATAAATAAGGCTGCGATGAACATAGTGGATCACGTGTCTTTTTTTATATGTTGGGGCATCTTTTTGGGTATATGCCCAAGAGAGGTATAGCTGGATCCTCAGGCAGTTCAATGTCCAATTTTCTGAGGAACCTCCAGACTGATTTCCAGAATGGTTTGTACCAGTCTGCAATCCCACCAACAATGGAGGAGTGTTCCTCTTTCTCCACATCTTGCCAGCATCTGCTGTCACCTGAGTTTTTTGATCTTAGCCATTCTCACTGCTGTGAGGTGAAATCTCAGGTTGTTTTGATTTGCATTTCCCTGATGACTAAAGATGTTGAACATTTCTTTAGGTGTTTCTCAGCCATTCGGCATTCCTCAGCTGTGAATTCTTTGTTTAGCTCTGAACCCCATTTTTAATAGGGTTATTTGTCTCCCTGCAGTCTAACTTCTTGAGTTCTTTGTATATTTTGGATATAAGGCCTCTATCTGTTGTAGGATTGGTAAAGATCTTTTCCCAATCTGTTGGTTGCCAAACTCTTGAATATAATTTACTTTTGGTCATAGTGTCTTATTACAACAATGGACAGGTAGTAAATATAATGTTGTAGGTTCAGAAAGTTGAATGTTTATTTTACATAATTTCTTTGCTGAGACTAGCTCTTTCCTGATATTTTCTATTTTATTTTGTAGCATATTTTAAAACATTTTAATTTCTCTATGAAATATCCATCATGATCATTTTCAAATGTACTATCTCTACTATCTTGTTGATTATTTTAAAAATAAGTTTGAGTTTTGCTTTTCAGTGATTTCCAGCCAAATTGTGAGCATTTGCATTTATGTCTAAAGCTCTGGCTATGATTTTAATCTCTTACTTCATATTATTTTCTGTACTATGACCATGATTGCTAAATGATTTCTATACCTGGCTACAAATATATGTTGTACACTTCTGCCTGCTGACTCTCCTTGTTGTCACGTGGAGATGAATGTTCTGAACCACAGCAAGTCCACTCGGATACCTTCCTGGGAGGCAGAGTTGGGGTGCCTCCTCATTGTTCCCCAGGAACTGTGTTGATGGGAGAAATATTATATATTGCTGGCTGGAAGCAAGATCCAGGCTTTTAGTTACCACTGGCATTGCTGTGTTGCTAGATCATGGGGTTGATAATTCTGGTTGTGAGTCATACATGTAAGTGTCTGGGTGCTTCTTAGTTGCTAGGAATGTAGGGCTAGCCACTCACTTGTGTAATTCTCATTTGAATGACCATAGTATTTCTGGCAGGAATCTATGTATAAAACCATATCATTCTTCCATTACCTCAAGAACCTGCTGCAATTTACCACAAGGATTCAACAACCCACCAGGTGCAGTTAAGTAAGGGAATATTGAACTAAAGTATACAAAGCCATACCAGGGAAATTTCTTGTAGGACTCAGGATACTTAGGGAAATGGAGGAAATGGTCAACCTGTATGGTCCAAAAGGCCTTTTATTTCCCATTTGGGCCCCATCTCAGATGTGGATAAAATGACCCACTGGCCTTGCTGCTAAAAGAAACTCACAACAGGCAAGAAGTGCAGTCCAAGGTTCATACCATGATCCCTTACCTCTTAATGAACTGCTAGGTCACAAGAATGATAGTGCTAATTTACTTCAAATTGCCTTTCAACCTGAATTCTTAAGAGTATTTCAATAGTATTCCAATAGTAAAAAAATTCCCCTAGTCTTTTCAGCATTCACACTTAGTTTGTTTGAATACAAAACAAAACAAAACAGCCTATTGATTTCATGGACACACACACACACACACACACACACACACACACACACACACACACACCATAAGCACAAATGATTATTTAGAAACAGGAAACTCACAAGATTTGATTTGGCAGAATGAAGAGAAGAGAACACAGCACTAAGGAACAGAACATCGAATAGGATGTTCTGCAGACTCATCTGATAATAAAAGCAGAAGTAAAACACCCTGAGGGACTACACTGATAATATATTAATATTCCATCAGTGATGAAATGCAGCCAATGGGTTCCAAGTAGAGAAAAATAGACAAATAGTGTTCAATTTGAAAAGAAATAAAAATACAACAACTTGGAACCGTTTATACTAGAAGGCAAACCCTTGAAATGAGAAACATCTATAGTCCTGTAAGCCTTTAGGGCTGACTGCATACCAAGCAATGTTTCAGTACTTATATATGTTCAATATTTCTGCATAGATTTGTAATGAAGAAAGACTATATCTATATCTATATCTATATCTATATCTATATCTATCTATCTGACAGTTGTGAACATCTGTCAGTATTCAAAAGCTCAGGAAATACAGTAGCAATATTATTCTAGAATATACTCATGCAACCAGTATAAGAATTACATATGGGAAATTCAATGACAGAGTAGACATGATTGATAGCACTGAAATACTTAGCTATTAATATTAATTTGGCCAAAGTAACATAAACAGTGTTTACAAATAGATCATGATCCATAAGTAGATATCGATGAAAGAAAACATATATTGTAAAAGAGTAACTTGGCTCCAGTAATTTTTTTTTTTTTGTGGATGGCCTAATGGTAAGAGTGGGACACTAAACACTAAAGTCTATCACTATCAGTTTGTGAGAGACAATATGTGATATTAGTAGGCATTTTATAGACTTCAGTGCCCCTGTGTTTGGTGCACAGATTTTGAGAATTGCAATGTCTTCATGATGGATTTTTCCTTTAAGTCTTTCACTCTGTCTTCTAATTTGTTTTGGTTTGAAGTCTATTTTGTAAGATATTAAAATGGCTGCACCAGCTTGCTTCTTAGGTCCATTTATGTGCAATATACTTTTCCATCCTATTACACTGTAATATAAATGAACAATCTTTGTTGATTGCTGTTATTTTTCTGATGTTGATTGTGGTGGTGGTGGTGGTGGTGGTGGTGGTGGTGGTGGTGGTGTGTGTATTCGCCTGTATGTCTGCATGTCTATGTGTCTGTGTGTATTTGCCTCTGTCAATTTGCTGGTCTGGGATTATTTATTTCTTGTGTTTTCTTTGGTGTCAATCATTTTATGCTGGAGTTTTTTTCTCCAGCACCTTATGTAGTGATAGTTTTGTAGACAGATACTGCTTTAGTTTGGTTTTGTTATGGAATGTCTGATATTCTTCATGTATTCTGATTGAAATTTTTGTTTTGTAGGAGATTATGTTTCCTTTCATCATGACTTGTACACATATTAAATGCTTTTAACACTGGGGAACTTAGAATACATATGCCTGAGATCTATTTCCCTGTGCCTTTAACATTAGTTTTGGACTTCTCTGACTCTTAGTTGTCCACATGTAGAAAAATGCAAATAGATCCATACTTATTACCCTATATAAGCTTAACTCCAAATGCATAAAAAAGTCAATAAAAAACCAGATACACTGAACCTAGTAGAAAGTGGGAGAATAGCCTTGAACTCATTAGCACAGGAGAAAATTTTCTAAACAGAACTCTGTTAGCACAGGCTCTAAGAGCAATGTTTAATTAATTAGACCTTATTCAACTGAAAAGTTTCTGCATGGTAAGGGACACCATCATTCAGATAAACTGGAAGCCTATAGAGTGGGAAATTATTTTTAACAATAATACATCTGATAGAAGGCTAATATTCAAAATATATAAAGAAAGTACAATAAAAACCCTAGCTATCAAGAACACTAATAAACTAATTTAAAAATAGAGAACAGGTCTCAAAAGAGGAAATTCAAGTGGCTAAGAAATACTTAAAGATCCAATCATTCTTGAAGACCTCATCTCCAGTTAACTTTAACACACAGCCTTGGGATTATATTTCCAATGTATGAATTCTAGGGATATTCATACTGCATTATTCTCCAGGCTGTTCTTTAAGAACTATGAGAAAATGAGAATGCATTTACATTTTCTGAGGTATAAAATTTTATGTTAATGTAATAGTGTAATGTTTTGCTATTGCTGTTTATATTATCAAGGAAGTGGATATATCTTACTAAGTACTCTATCAAAAATTTCACCAACTCAAAAGGTTCAGAAGGATTCACATCTTTCCTTTTGTAATTTCGAAAAAAAGGTTATTATTTTCAAAGCCTAGCCATATAGATTTACTAAGTGAGAAAGAACTCCTGATAATCAGAGGGACTCCAAGGGATAAATACTCAGAATGCAACTGTTTTGATCTAATTTGTGGATATGCATTTATTTGAGTGTGGAAGCAAAGTTTCTAAATGATCATTGTGATTATAAGCTTCGGAATGAATTCAATTTAAATTCGATTGCATCTCTTTTCATTTTAGGGAAATGTGTATGTAAACATTACTCTATAAAAAACTGGCAGTGGTGTGTTTATAATGAAAATAATTCATTATATTTATTGAAATCGTATCTTCTGTAGCAGCAGCATCCTTACAGAGAGGATGGGAGATAGTACTCATTAGATACTTTTCTTCATTTGTGAGCCAGGCAGTAGATTAGTTTTATCCAATTGCCATCTGCCATCCATTTTGTATACAGTATGCCTAAAGAACTCACTACATAGAAGGGTCTAGAAGATAAAGGTAACCATATTGTATTTATATTTGTAAATACTGTATGCACTAAATTACAAATATTTATGTGCCATTAAGGTCTGGATAAACGATACACAGAGTGGAAACAAACACATCTTTTGTGCTTAAAGCTAGGGTTTGGGGATTAGGATTGGCTAGAAGTGTGCTTCCTTCATATGTATGTTGTGATTGTCAACTATATGAATGAATTGCTGTGATTTATTTTCTTACTCCTTTGCTCAGCACTGCTCACTTGGAAAGCTACAAGGAAGAATTTCTATATGCTTGCATTGACATAGTTGGAGGCACTGAACCCATGGATGAATTAGGAAAATACATAAAATATTTAAATATTGAAAGAATTAAATGTTTATTAAAATTATCCAGTGATATCACTTGATAATTACATCAATAATAGCTTATCAATAGAGGGCCACACATTGGAAAGAAGAGTTGCATTGTTATTTATATTCTGAAACATTAGCATTCAGCATAAAAATGTAAGCTATGTATTATAACAACTTTAAAAAATAAATTATCTGTAGTCTAAACATTTAGATATAACCAGAAATGAATATATATGAATATATTCATATATGTATATATATGAAGCCTCAAAAATTTATATTTTGCTTGAAATGGGGAACTCATCCATTTTGATATTTTGAGAGTAGAAATCTGACCATTACTTATTAAGCAATGGGTTGACCTTGATGTTTAGGAAGGCAGGGATAAAGCCAATATGACAGATCTAGTGGGCCCTGGCAGATTATGCATTGCTATTCCAGTATGACAAAGAGCTGTGTGAACATGAAAGCACATGTAAGTGAGTATGGTGTGTACAGGCAACATGGTGCCCAAGGAAATAAGAGGAAATGAGCCAGAAACGCCACATTTTGCTGGCATCTATGGAGTGTCACCATCTGAGAACCATATGACTACTGGCAGATTGATATGTCAGTTCAGGCATGTCAAACTTGACCGCGTTGAGCTTGGGTTGTTTTATCAGTTTACAACAGGATTATTGGTACAAGTTTAATGGCATCCTGTCCCAGAGACTCAAATCCAAACACTTTGAAACCTTCTCCAAACAGATATGATACATGTATTCATGGTTTAAAACATTCATGGCCATGTCTGAACATCTCTCTTTCCATGTTTCTACTGTAATTGAACTATTGTACATATGTATAAATTACACTGAATACTGTGGAAATAATAGCAATGTTTTGTGTGACAACACTGGCTTTTACCTGTTTGATTAGTAAATGGTAACATGTTCTGTCATGAGCCAAACATATGTTTTCAGATGCCCCTTCAATGTATCTACTAAAGCAGGAAGTATGACTGCATCCTGCCATTTGAGTTGAGTAAAGGAGGCCTATCTTGACACGATGCATACTTTATACAAGTAGAAAAGGTTGGCACATTCAGTTTTCATTAACATAGGGAGGAAGTTAGTTATATTGATGTCTCTGGGGTAAAATAATCTAAGGTATGAATGAAACAGTCTGTATACTGTGAAATTCCCTCCGATAGAATCTTTAGTCATCTGCTGCCTCATGAGTAGCTTTGAGGACTAGAATATTGCATTTCATTTGTAGAAACAGGCAAGAAAGACTAGAGGGAGACAATCCATTTATTCTATAAAGTCTACTAAGACTATTTTTAGTTCATTTTATGAACTGACAATGGAGAAGAGTAAGTTTGTGCTCGTTCCTGTTAAAATAATCAAGGCAACACTAGCATGCTTTTGGGAGCACCTTGGCTCATATCTCAGTCAATCCCATTTCAGCTCAATGATGAGAGAACTTGTGTGTCAGATCCCTTCTCAGAAGTAACCCCATATACTGTATTTTGCATTCCTGTAGCCATTTCCAAAAACCTATTGCCAATCATGTTGGGATACAAGTTCACTCTAAGGGCATTTCTCCAACAGTTGGGGGACAAACAGAGATGTTTCAAGACACCATCTTCACACTCCTTTCCTCCTAAATGAAGCACTAGAATATCAATTTCCTGTTGTCCCAAGCACTAACAGGTTCTGTTCTTTTCCAAGTTATGTATTTAATAGATTCATTCTGTTTGTTTAGTTTTAAAGGAATGGTCATACACTCCATGGCCATACTGCCTCAGCTTTTAGAGTGCTCAGATCATAAGTTTGTGCCACAAAGATGGCACTGGCATTTGTTTGGCAATGGTAAGATCCTTATTGTTGAAGATAAATCTTGACAAGTATCTTCAGAGTTGATTCAGGCTCTCTCATGAAAAGTCAACATTCTTATGCAGCTCCCTAGTGACCTAATGTTTTCCTATGAGGTCTTACCTCTTTAAAGTCCTACCGCTTTCCACTCCATCACACTGATAATGAACTTTCTGGTATTTTCATTCCTGGGGGAAAAATCTCATACTATACACAGTGCCATATCTTATATAACCTAGGTCCTGAAAACATGACTAAAGGTGGCAAAGGAATGAAAATCTGGGATATATGGACATGTAGGTTGAATAAAAATGGCCCTCATAGATCCATAGGAAATAACATTATTATGAGGTATGGCCTTGTTATAGTAGATGCAATTTTTTTTTGTGGAAAAAATGTTTCACTATAGAAGTGGGCTTTGAGGTTTCAGAAGCTCAAACCAAAGCTCACAGTCTCTTCCTGATGCCTGCTGATCCATATATAGAACTCTTAGCTCCCTTTCCAGCACCATGTCTACTTGTATACGTACATTCTTCCAGCTATGATGATAATGGACTAAACCTCTAAAACTGCAAGGCAGCCCCAATTAAATGTTTTCCTTTATAAGAGCTGCCATGGTCATGGTGTCTCTTCACTGAAACAGAAACCTTAATTAAGACACTAATCAACTTCACTGCAACTCATGACCTTGGCATGCTTATTAATTCTAACACAAGGTGAGGAGGTAGCTAGTCATGGCAGGAGGTATCTGTAGGAGAGGAGTCTCAAGGGGAAAGCATCTGAGAGGAGGAAGCTGCAGGTGCTGTTTTTGCACCCGCTAACCAATTATTTGTCTACATTGATACTTCATATACTGTCAACGTTCTTTCCCATGGGTAAAGGGACACTGGATTTTTGACATAGCTGTATTCATATCAAACAATATACATTTACTTCATCTATTTATATACATTTAATCATGGCTTCTTTGACTCCCACAACCCAAATTATAATGTGGCTCCCCCATTCCCTATCTTTCACCACAGCCTTATTATCATTTACATGGCTCAGACTCAAATGAACTTCTTTTACCAATAACTGCATCTTAAACACTGTCTTCACAGTTAATATGTCTTGTGTATTTCATCCCTCCACTGCACAGCCTTGTTAGACTGTGTGTCACCAAAAATGAGTTGTGAGGTGCAATCCTGGTTTATTCATGCCCATGACCCACACTCCAAGGTCTAGACTTCATCTCATTCTTACATACCATGCAGGATTTTTCAAATTTTGTTTTAATTCTTTTATGGATCCAAAGTTCTTTGGAAATTAAGGTCCTCTAAGTGTATGCTCAAATGGCACCAGTAACTATGATTTATAGCATGCTATAACTATATGTTTTACATTGCTATTTTACTAAAGCTTTAGCTCAAAGCTGTGAGACCAACTCCTGTCAAAGAGGCTGATGCCAACGTTATACTTTAGAGAACTTTTCCTGCCAACCCCTTCTGTGAAAAACCACCACCCAAATGCACGAGTCAAATGGAAAGCTGAGAACAAAATACAATTCTCACTTCTAGCACCATTATACAAGCTATTTAAAAAAAAAGTCTTTTTAGTTGCTGAGTGGGGCACTTTACATGAGAAATACACAAAATGAAGAAATTAACTAAGAGATTCTGTACACAGCAAAAAGAAAATGTGTCTTATGAACATTGATAAAGAACATTTTATAAATACACGACATTGTTCTGTAGTTACATTGTTCTGTAGAATGCTCTATGTAGTATGCAGATCATTTATCTGTCTGTTATTTCCATCACCTAATCCTTTACTTATGCTTTAGCAAACATTTGTGGAAAAATACAAAATACATAACTTCTTCTGTTAAATATTTTTATAGCATAAAGTTTGGATGAAAGACTTACAAAACAAAAATTTAAACTAGTGTTAAATGGGATTTTCAGGTGATAATTCTGAAATCACACAAAATTTCTCAAATCTAAAATAGAATTCAAGGACACGATGAACATCATTTAACTTGGGGACTATTAGACAATGGTGAAAGACAACCTGTGACTCTGCCAATTGCATTCTAGTTGAGATTTTGCCTAATATCCCTCAAACCACTCATTTAAATGTTGGACAGTGGTATTTATTTCCTAGAGAGCTTTTCTTGTCCTTTTGGTAAATGTTAACATACCTGTTCTAACTGTTTTCACCATTGTAATTTAGTCAACAAGTGACAGAGTTCCTATTTAAATATTATACAGTGTATGTAAGTATCAAAACGTCTGAAATTGGGATGTAAGATGGGTCATGTGGTAAGGCTGTTGCTCTGAAGTGTAGGGACCTGAGTTTAGTCTTGAAAACTCTCATTGTAAAGGAAGAAAACTGATTTGAGAGGCTGCCCTTTCACTTCCACATGTGCACTGTGGCACATGCATATTCACACAGACAAAATAAATGTAGTAAAAAAATCATGGTGCTCCAATTATGGACAATTTTCATGTTTCACATGCCAATTAGAATAGATTTTAGTAAAAATCAAAAATCTAGCTTCATTCTTTTCAAGTTGGTATTCTGTTGATGGTTAAGTAAAAGGCCAAAGCAAAATTCCATAATATAGATGTTGTTGATGAGAATATAGAATTTTTTTTAAAACACAAGTATAAAGAGTCCTCTGACCTGGTATAACTAACCCACATGGTGCTAGATCAGGTATAAAACAACAGAGAGAGAAAGAGAGAGAGAGAGAGAGAGAGAGAGAGAGAGAGAGAGAGAGAGAGAGAGAATGTGTTTCCTAAAGTAAAAAAATAAGTCTCCTTTACTTTACTTTATACTTTATAATAATAAGGTAAACCAGATGTCTCTTTCTTTAAAATAGCACTAAACAATACACTTAGGAATAGAAGACCATTATGCTAGGCTTTGTAGTGCCAGGAGTACCGTAGTGCACAGGAATAAGTTAAAACCTTTGTGGTGATTCTTTGAACCTCATTTCTTAGTAGATCCTAAAAAATCCAGGTTCTGCTCATATCAGATCTAACTTTTGCATTGATGCCTAACTCAATTGGAAAAGAATATGTTAGAGCTGAGATTTTTATGTCTGCTTGAACTGAAATTTTATGTTAATATAAAAGTCAGAAAATGAAATAAAATCTAGAGTCAGTCAAATATGACAAAGTTTCACAGTGGTAGTGTGTCTGTCTCCTTACATGTCAGGATCCAATGGAAACCAAATAACAATGCCCAAATCCTGGACCTCCTTAGGCCCTTCCCTTTCTGGCAAGAAGATGCTCTGTTTCTGCCACTCAGAATTTATAGATTTATTCCATATTCTTAACTGTACATAATAACTAATAACTGAGCTATATAGCTTTGTTTTGTCAGCCTTCTATTGTGGAGAGCTTTTGGGACCGCCTTGTAGGGAATTTGGCAGGAATTTGCCATTGGGCTGGAACACAGAAGTAGGCTCGGGCAGGATAAGGACTCAGGAAATAGGCTCAGATTAAGATTATTTATATTTTGACTAATACAAAGTTTAAGGCAAGCTCAGCCAAGGAATGTGTGGCATTCCTTTTATTTTGGTCATCCTGATAAGCCCTTAAAAAGTCATCACGGGATTTTGTTTATTGCCTTGTTTTTCCTTTGACAATGTGTGTTTTTGCCTTGTTTGTTCCTTGACCTAGAACTGACATAGAATGGTATCAAAGCAGGCTGGAGAAAAATAAACTTGCTTCAGCCTTAGCACTGGCTGGAGTCGTGTTATAGTGTCTAATTGTCTTTTTCTTTTTCTTTTTTCTTTTTTTTTTTTGAAATTTCAAAAGTCTTTATTGAACCAATTGCATGTTAGGTTCAAAGGTATTTCACTTTTTCCAAAATGCTGTTTCTTTTGTAGACCAATCTGGCCATTAAAGGCTACCTGGAAAAGTATTAGCCAGAAACTTCTAAATCCCAGTGTGATCTCCTTGTAGCATTTTTCCAACAAATAATGCAGACCAAATCACATGATGCCCACCTCACTGGTCACATGGTCCTTAACTTAATGAGCAGAGGCTCACAGGCTGTCTCCTCACTCTTCCAAGAACCGCCCAAGTGCACACTGCAGAAGGAAAGTTTGTTGTGAATACCACAGGACAGAAGGACAGACAGCTCATAACTCCAGTGGAAAAACATATAGGAGAGCTGAGTGGCAACAGCAGGCACTGTGATGACCTGGGTTGTCCAAGTCTCTCCGTTACTCTGGCATGCAGTTGGAGGTCTTTTTCTTTTTAATCCTTGCTCTCTCCTCCATTGAGACCCAGTTGACTGACTGAGCTGGCTTGGTCATTCTATCATATGACAAAATCCCTGTCAGAAAGAATTTGTGGAAGAAAGACTTACTTTGGATCACTGTTTCAGGGGGTCTTAGTCCAGAGAGACTGCGAATGCCTTGGGGAGGTCTTGATATCAGCAGAGTGTAACTGAGGTACATCTTTTTTTTTCTTTTCTTTTTCTTTCGAATGACCACAGATCAGTTAGTAAAAAGAGTTGGACTGAACAAGGGCTATACATAGTCTTGAAAAGGTTACTTCTGTGGCCTTCCTTCTGCCAGCAAGGCCCCATCTTTTAAAAGTTTCCCAGCATGCCGCTAGCTGAGAAATAAGTATTCAAATCAAGAGAATGGGGGGAGGGACATTTCAGATTCAAACCTCAGCACTGATATTTCTCACCTTCCTTTGGGTAGGCCCAAGGGTTTTATATCCTCTTCCTTGTTGACAAACTGCCACAGATTAATGAATCTCTTCCCACTTTCCCAAGTCTAAGCAAAACACACATCTCTTCACTGACTATAGCTGGCCTGTCTCTATAACAAATGGCTCTCATAGCCTTCTCTGGAAAAGGATAAGTTAGGTGAGTAAACCCATCTACAAGTCAGAAAGATACCTTTTGAAAGACCATCATATTTCAAGAAGAATCTGCGTTTGAAAGAGTTGTCTTTAGAGAATCTGAGTGGAATGTATCAAATAGCTGAATTATGCCCATCTGGAAAGATGCATGTGGAAAGAACATTAATAGAAGCCTCACCTACAGAGCTGCTTGTAACCATCAAGGAAATGTTGGTGTATCAACAGGCAGGACAGACCTCTTTTGATTAAAAGGCACTTACAGGAGGATAACAAATCAAGCTCTTTTAGCCATTTTGGTTCTTTCCCGAGGTGAAGTGGGAAAGGGATGCAGCTGCCGAGTCTGAGTCATTCATACAGGGGAATTCATTTTCAGTGGCCTGTGGATGGCTTGGAGTCAGAGCAGATTTCCATGCAGGAATGATCTATGGGTCAGGCATTCCACCCCCTTTGCTCACACAAAGACTGATTGCATGGCCCACAGCTGGATCCAGATTCCTGTTTAATTAAATGCGAGCCCCTCATTCTGTTGCATTACATCAAAGCAGGGGAAGGTGACTCAGAGGTGAAATGGCTAATGTAAATCTTCAACCCTTAAAGGATTGAATGGGGAATGGATAACAATCCTAGTTTTAGGCAGTGTTTGTTTGGAAATAAAGAGTATACATATAATTGAGACATCTGTGACTGTTTCTTTTCCTATCAAGATCAGCCTTCAGAAAGACATTTTCTGTAATGGACTTTGGTAGAATAAACCTAAATAAGTAAGTAAATAAATAATCCCAACATACATAAAACTGCCTATGAAATAGTTCATCGAGAAAAGTCATGTAAATGGCATCATAGGGCACATAATGGACTCGGCTGAAGTAGGTTTAGGTAAAACTAGCACTAAAGAGTCCTGTTTACATAGTATAATGCTTTAGGGCCTCAGAATGTTTAGCATTACCATTGTCATTTGAAACTTAGGTATACATTAAAGTCAACACTTGAATAGATGGATGTATGCATACATTTACACAAAAGATTTTAAAAGCCAATTTTATTCTTTCTATAACATGATACGTGCCTTTTAAATAGTAATGCTTTTGATTTTCATATTAATTATCATTCTACTATGTAATTAATGAAGCAATACCCAAGATATGGCTAAGAGAAAACTTTGGGATGGACATATTCTCCAAAGAGATTCTCTACCTCTTCACTTTGCATACTATGTCTTAAACATTTGTTCACTTCCTGCTTCAGCACTGGGAGCTGATCTGGCTTGACCTGTCTAGGTGCAGTGTATTCTGCCACTGACTCTTACTTTGTATGCTGTTTGGAAGATACACTTTCTTTAGAGTCAATCAACACCTCTGGGTCTTACAATCTGTTTCTTCTGGATAAATTCAATGACCCTTGAGGAGAAGGGTTTGACAAAATAGTTCCCATTTACTACTACAAGGTTCTTTCTTGAGGGCTGAGCAAGGCGTTGATCTATGGCTACATGTGTCATGACTATATAGTAACTTTATTGCTAGTTTCTTTAGCAGACCAGTAGTATTAGGTTTGTTATCATCCCTCCTTTCTCCTAGGCCATGACCTTTCTAGTCTCAAGTTCTGGGTTACTTTAGCAGTGTCAGAAATGGATTTTATCTCACGAAGTGTGCCATAATTCCAGTAATTCATTGGTTATTCCCATATATTTATGCCACTTTGCACAATTACAACTTATGGGAAGGTCATTTTTATAGAGCACATGGTAGCTGAGAAATATTAATGATTATCTTTCTCCTCTAGTAACATGTAGAGTACTTTTAGTTACCATGAACACTAATCAGTAGGGAGGAAGCTTCTAGTTAGGCACAAGTTCAATTTCTCCACAGTAGATGACATCAATTTGTGCTATCTTTTTTAAAAAAGATTTATTAATTTATTTTATTTACACAAGTACACTGTAGCTATCTTCAGACATACCAGAAGAGAGCATCAGATCCCATTACAGATGGTTGTGAGTCACCATGTGGTTGCTGGGAATTGAACTCAGGACCTTTGGAATAGCAGTCAGTGCTCTTAGCCACTGAGCCATCTCTCCATCCCAATTTGTGCTATCTTAAACAATAGGACTTTGCCAAGAAATAGTGGAGAGCAAGCAATATATTATAATCATTTGTGATGTCTGAGAGTTTCCATAGTGTTCTTTTGGCCAATGACTCAACAAGATGCAGCCATTTTGGGCACTGGGGACTTTACTTGGTAAGATAACATGTCTAGTTAGGACACTGTCTTCCCTATCATTTGGTGACTCTATTTATATTCCTTTAATATGTTAATACATTTTAGGTAGGTTCTACAGTAGTGGATTTATATATGATTTTTCAAATGATCTTTAGTGTTACTTATGCTCATTAGACTCCCTCCTTCTCTTCCATCCCTTCTCTATTTAAAAATCCTACTTCAGTTTCTGTCTTGTTCTACCTAACAATATACATTATTCCAGTTTTATTGGAAGATCCTCTCGTTTGCCCTCTCCTCATGCCTGGTCCCTTAGGAGATACTTAACATATAGATAAAAGAGAAAACACACAATGTTCACTTTAGGTTTACTTAAATAAGCATGGTTTCTTGGTTGTTTTTGTTTTCCTAGTGCAAACCATTTATCTGTGAATTTCATAATTTCTCTATTAGATAGTTTTATTTACATTTCGAATGTTATTCCCTTTCCTATGGAAAGGTTTCCCATCCATAAGCCCTCCTATCCCATTCCCCCTCCCCTTCTATAAGGGTGTTCCTCCTCCCCAACCACTACTCTTCCTGCCTCCCCACCCTGACAATCCCCTGCACTGCGGGGGTCCAGCTTTGGCAGGACCAAGGGTTTCACCTCCCATTGGTGCCCAACAAGGCCATCCTCTGCTACTTATGCAACTGGAGCAATGGGTCTGTCCGTGTGTACTCTTTGGGTAGTGGTTTAGTTCCTGTGAACTCTGATCGGTTGGTTTTATTGTTTTTATGGGGTTGCAAACCCCTTCAGCTCTTCAATCCTTTCAATTCCTTCCACAGGGACCTCGTTCCTAGTTCAATGGTTTGCTGGTAGCATTTGCCTCTGTATTTGTTATGCTCTGACTGAGCCTCTTAGGAGACAGTTATATCAGGCTCCTGACAGCATGCACTTCTTTGCTTCATCAATATTGTCTAGTTTTGGTGGCTGTATATATATGGGCTGGATATCCAGGTGGGGCAGGCTCTGAATGGCAATTCCTTCAGTCTCTGCTCCAAACTTTGTCTCCATATCCCCTTCTAGGAATATTTTTGTTCCCACTTTTAAGAAGGACTGAAGCATCCACATTTTGGTAGTCCTTCTTCTGGAGCTTCATGTGGTCTGTGGATTGTATCTTGGGTAATTTGGGCTTTTGGACTAATGTCCACTTAATAGTGAGTGCATAACCTCTGTGTTTGTTTGATTGGGTTACCTCACTCAGGAAGATATTTTCTATTTCCATCTATTTGCTTATGAATTTCATGATGTCATTGTTTTTGATAGCTGAGTAGTACTCCATTTTGTAGATGTACCACATTTTCTGTATCCATTCCTCTGTTGAAGGGCATCTAGGTTCTTTCCAGTTTCTGACTATTATAAATAAGGCTGCTATGAACATAGTGGAGCATGTGTCCTTGTTATATGTTGGAGCATCTTTTGGGTATATGCCCAGGGGTGATTTAGCTGGGTCTTCAGGTAAGTATAATGTCCAATTTTCTGAGGAACCTCCAGACTGATTTCCAGAGTGGTTGTACCAGCTTGAATTCCTACCAACAGTGAAGGAGTGTTCCTCTTTCTCTACATCCTCACCAGCATCTGTTGTCACCTGAGTTTTTAATCTTAGGCATTCTGACTGGTGTGAGGTGGAATCTCAGAGCTGTTTTGATTTGCATTTGCCTGATGATTAAGGATGTTGAACATTTCTTTGGGTACTTCTCAGCCATTCAATATTCCTTAGCTGAGAATTCTTTGTTTAGTTCTGTACTCTATTTTTTAATAGGGTTATTTGGCTCTCTGGAGTTTATCTTCTTGAGTTCTTTGTATATATTGAATATTATTCCTCTATTGGATGTAGGATTGGTAAAGATCTTTTCCCACTATATTGGTTGCCATTTTATCCTAATGACACATAATTTATCTTTAAATAGCAGAATAATATTTCATTGTGAATATGTGATACCTAGTATATTTTTGATTATTGGCTACTATGAATAGAGCAGCAATGAACATGGAAAAGCAAATTATTTTTGAAGTCAGAAGTAGAGTCTTTTGGGTTGTGCCTACTAGTGGCATAGTTGGATCTTGAGGTGGATAGACTTCCATCATTCTCAAGAACAGCACATGATTTCCATAGAAGTTGTAACAGTTTACACTCCTACCAGCAATAGATAAACTGCTCCCCTTCCCTGCATCCTTATCAGTCTGTCCTGTCACTCATTTCATTGATCTTAGCTATTTTGACTGGTGCAAACTGAAATCTTAAAGTGGTTTTAATTTACCTTTACTTGATGGCTAAGGATGTTGACTATTTCTTAATCATTTGTATTTTATCTTTTACAATCATGTACTTTGTCCTTTTAATTGTTATTTGTTTTCTTGATGTTCAGATTTTTTTAGTTCTTTATATATTTTAGGTACTAACCTTCTATATAAAAAGTAAAAATCTTTTACCATTGTATGGGGCTTGCCTGAATGATGGAGTCTTTTACAGAGACCTCTCAGCATCATAAATTCCCACTCATTAATTGTTCTTTGTGCCCATGCTACCTGTATCCTATTCAGAAAAGATTTTCCAATGGCAATGAATTCAACCCTCTTCCCCATATTCCTATTTTTTCAGGTTCAGGGTGTCTAGTTCTATGTTGAAGTCTTAGAGTTGAGTTTTGTGCAGGACGATAAATATAGATCTACTTACATTCTTCTATGTGAAGCTATCCAATTTGACTAGTAGCATTTGTTGGAGATCCTATATTTTTTCCATTAAATATTCTTAGCTTCTATGTCAAAAATCAAATGTCTGTATATGTGTAGACTTCTGTCTGAGTTCTACTGATCATGCATCTGTTTTTGTGCTAGTAATGACACAACTTCAAATCTAAGATGGTGATACACCCAGCATTATTTTCTGATTCAGGATTGTATTAGCTATCCTGTATTTTTGTTTGTTTTTTCCATATGAAGTTCATTTTTTCCAATTTCTGGGAAGAATTGTGTTATTATGTTGAAAATTTTATGGGAATTTCATTGAATCTGCAGTTTGCTTTTGGTAGGATGGCTATTTTCACAATATTAGTCTTATTGGTAGATAAGCATAGGAGGTTTCTCAGTCTTCTGGTATCACCTTTAATTTCCTAATTTTTATATATTTAAGTGTTTTGCTTGCTTTTTATAGAGTTATTCTAAGATATTATATTTATATTAAGGTAATTATAAATATACTGTTTCTCTGATGTATTTCTTTGTTTGTCATTTGTATATAGGATGCCTATTAAGTGTACTATACTGAATAGGTATGGAAACAGTGGAAAGCTTTGTTTTGTTCTTTTTTAAAAAATTTTCCCATTTATTTATTTTTTAAATTGATACAGTATTCTAATAAACTCATAAGACTATAACTTGTGACATTGTCTCAAAGGCCTCTCTATTCCAGTAGTTCTTTTTATTTATTGACATTTCAAATGTTATCCCCCTTCCCAGTTTCCCCTCTACAAGATCCCTATCTCCTCCCCTTTTCCCCTTACCTCTATGAGGGTGCCCCCCCTCACTCCTGACTCAGCATTCTAGCATTCCCCTACCCTGGGTCATCAAGCCTCCACAGTACCAAGGGGCTCCCCTCCTAGTGATACCAGATAAGGCAATACTTAAGCTGGATACTGCTACGTATCCAGGTGGAGCCATGGGTTCCCCGATGTGTGCTCTTTCATTGGTGGTTTAGACCCTGGGAGCTCTGAGGGGCCTGGTTTGCTCTTGATTTTAGTGAAAGAGTTTTTAGTTTCTCTCTATTTAGGTTGGTGTTGGCTATGGGATTGTTATAACTAATAGACACCTTTTTCTTTAGGTTGGGAAATTTCCATCTCTGATTTTGTTAAAAATATTTTCAGTACTTTTATCCTGGGGTTCCTCTCTGTCCAGTATTTCTAGTATTAATAGTTTCATCTCTTCAGGGTGTCTGTCTTGTGTCAGGCTATATTTTGTATTTAAGATTTTGTTTGGCTGAGGTATACATTCCTTCAATAGCAGAGAATCCCTTCCATGTCTTGTTATCTGTTAGTGAGGCTTGTCTCTGTGGAGTTAGGAGATATATATATCCCCCCCTTTGGTGATTCTACTATTATGTCTTGAATTGTTTTCATTTATTTCACTCAATTGTATTTTTACGTACTTCATTAAAAGATTTATTCATATCTACTTTTAGGTCCTTGAACATATTCATAAATTGGTATTTTGAAGTTCTTTTCTTGTCTTGCGTTTCAGTTATTTTGCATTTCACAAGATCTACTGCACTAGGGTACTAACGTCTGGTGGAAGATTATCTTGGCTGTTTATGCTTGTGTTACTGGTTCTAGGCATCTAGAATCATGCTGTTTGAGGTATTTGTCGGTATTGATATCTGGTCCTGTCTTTATTGAATAGGTATTACATTCTTTTGTTATAGTTGTCATCTCTGGATCTTAGGGCAAGTGTGGTGGATCTAGAGTTCCTGGTGGACAAAATTTCTGCAGGTCAGTGCAGGACAGAAAGAAAACAAAAAGAAAGATAAAACCGTTCAAACTGGTGTTTCCACATAAATTTCTACTGCAAATAATTAGAAGTTATTCCTATAGGCAACTCGGTGAGCCTCAGACATATTCTAGGCCCCATAAAGAAAACTGCTGTACCTCCTACCAACCATTGAACCATCTCTTATTAATCATTCATTGAAAGGAGCAGCTGAGAGTTGAGAAGGAGGAACTATTTTCTGTTCCTTTTAGCTTTTTAGGGCAAGGCTGGAGCTCAGAGAATTTCCTTAGGTGGATGGACTCAGTTGACTTTGGCAGCATACCTTTACTATTATACTAAATATAATATAAATTCTTTATCATATATTGATATGATGGATATTATTTATTATAAATCATATGTGCAGTTACTTTATTTCAACACTGGTTATCCATACAAATATACAAAATATTTCTGACTTATGACCTGAGATTTATCTATTGCTTCAGAAACCTGCTTCTGGAAATTTTGATTCTTAAAACTAAGACTGTCTCTGTCCCCAGAGTGTCTCTGTCCCCAATGGCATGCAGTAACCGGGGACACAAATGAAGCTCCTGCTCAAATACCCACACCAGCTGGGATACCCACAGAGCCCAGCTGATCAGGACCTACCCACAGCTCTGCCCAATATCCATATTCTTGCTGGTCTACTTCTCCACCTAGTCCAGATCAGTGGCCTAATACCACACCCCACAGCAGTAACTAAGGACACAGGAGGTCTGTCATACCCAGGGACACAGGAGGTCTGTCATAACCAGAGGCACAGTCCCTCTGGTCTGCACCTCCATCTACATCTGGGTCAGATCCTGACCCTGGAATGCAAAAGCTGTCCCAGGAGGTCCATCCTAACCAAGAACAGAGCAAGTCTGCCCTAACCAGAGAGAAAAGAGGCCTGAGTTGCCCAGAGATACAGGAGGCCCCCTCTAAAAAGGCACAGCACTGCTTACCTCTCAGGAAACTGGCTCTAACTGAGGTCACAGAGCTCTACTTGCCTCCAAGGATGTCAGCTCAAGTCAGAGAGACACCCAGGCCAGTAAACACCAGAGATAACAAGAAAGCAAGAGGCAAACACAAGAACATAAGCCATAGGTGACAGAAGCCAGTGTAATTTGGCACCATCAGCCACCACAGCAAGCCCTTGATAGCCTAACACACATGAAAAGCAAGATTCTGGCCTAAAATCGCATCTCCTAAAATCAAATGTGATAGAAGCCTTTACAGAGTATATAAATGACTCCCTTAATGAAATACAAGGAAACACAGGCAAAAAGGCAAAGTTCTTAAAGAGGAAACAAATATATCCCTTAAATAAATGCAAGAAAACACAATTAAAAAGGTGAACAAATTGAACAAAGCAGACCAAGTCTTAAATATGGAAATAGAAATAAAGGAAACACAAATGGAGGCAACCCTGGAGGTGGACAACTTAGGAAAGAGATTAGAAACTATGGATGCAAGGGTCACTAATAAAATATAAGAGATAGAAGAGAGAAACTCAGGCATATAAGATACCATAGAATGTATTGACACAACAGTCAAAGAAAATACAAAGTGTGAAAATTCTCCTAACCCAAAACATGCAGGAAATTTAGGACACAATATGAAGATCAAACCTAAGAATAATAGGAATAGAAGAGGATGGAGATTCCCAGCTCAAAGCACCAGAAAACATTTTCAACAAAGTCATAGGAGAAATCTTCTCTAACTTAAAGAAAGAGGTGGGCATAAATGTACAAGCTCCCTACAGACCACCAAAAAGATTGGACCAGTAAAGAAAATACTGCTGTTACATAACAGCTAAAACATAAAATTCACAGAACAAAGGAAGAGTATGAAAGCTGTAAGGGAAAAAGGTCAAATAACATATAAGGCAAAACCTATCAGAATTACACCAACTTCTCAACAGACACTCTAAAAGCCACAAGATCCTGGAGAACACAAATGCCAGCCCAAGCCACTATATCCAGCAAAACTCTCAATCATCATAGATGGAGAAACCAAGATATTCCATGGCAAAACCTAATTTAAACAATATCTTTCTACTAATTGAGCCCTACGGAAGATACTGGAAGGAAGACATCAATACAAGGAGGGTAACTACACCCATGAAAACACAAGAAATTAAACGCAACAAACTGAAAATAAGAGAATCACATAAACCTAATTAATACCACCCCTAGCAACAAAACTAACAGGAACTAACAATCATCTATCTTTAATATCTCTCAACATCAGTGGATTCAATTCCCCAATAAAAAGAAACAGGCTGACAGATTAAATATTCATACAGGATCCAACATTTTGCTGCATACAAGAAATACCTCCATGACAGACAGTACCACAGAGTTAAGGGCTGGAAAAGTCTTACAAGAAAGCAACCCCAAGAAAAAAGCTGGAGTAGCTATTCTAACATCCAATAAAATAGACTTTCAATCAAAAGTCATCAAAGAACATGGGGAGGAACACTTCATATTCAGCAAAGGGAAATCTACCAAGAGGAAGTCTCAATTCTGATCATCTATGCCCCAAATGCAAGGGCACCCATTTTCATAAAAGAAACTTTACTAAAGCTTAAAACACACATTGAACCTCACACATTCATAGTGGGAGACTTCAACACCACACTCTCACCAATGGACAGGTCATTGAAACAGAAACAAAGCAGAGACAGAGGGACTCTAACAGAAGTTATTAAACAAATGGATTTAAAAGATATCTACAGAACAATTTATCCACAAATCAAGAGAATATACCTTCTACTCAGTACCTCATGGAACCTTCTCCAACACTGACTACATAATTGGACACAAAACAGGCCTCAAAAATACAAGGAGATCGAAATAATTCCACGCATTATATCAGATCACAGTGGATTATGGCTGGATTTTTTAAAAAATTTTTTAAATTAATTTTACACTCAGTTTTATTCCCTTCCAGGTCCACTTCCCCAACAGTTCCCCATCTCATACCTCCTCTGCGCCCTGTCCTCATGTCTCCACAAGGATATCCCTACCCCACCCACTCCACCAGACCTCTAAACATCCTGGGGCCTCCAGTCTCTTGAGGGTTAGTTGCATCTTCTCTGACTGAACCCAGAACCAGGAGTCCTCTGCTATATATATCTTGGAGGCCTCATTTCAGCTAGTATATGCTGCCTGGTTGGTGATCCATTGTCTGAGAGACCTTGGGGTCCAGGTTAATTGAGACTGCTGGTCCTCCTACAGAGTTGCCCTCCTTCTCAGACTCTTTCAGCTTTTCCCTGGTTCAACCAGAGGGTCAGCAGCTTCTGTTCATTGGTTGGGTGCACATATCTGCATCTGAGTCTTACAACTGCTTTTTGGGTCTTTTGGAGGGCAGTCATGATAAGTCTCTTTTTGTGAATGCCCCACAGCCTCAGTAACGGTGTCAGGTGTTGGGAACTTCCCTTGAGCTAGATCTCACTTTGGGCCTGTTGCTGGACCTTCTTTTCCTCACTCTTCTCCATTTTTGACCCTGTATTTCTTTCAGACAGGAAGAATTATGGGTCAGAGCTTTGACTGTGGGATAGCAACCCCATCCCTTCCTTACTCAATGCCCTGTCTTTCTGCTGAGGAGGGTTCAATAACTTCCTTCTCCCCACTGTAGGGCATTTCATTGAGGATCCCCCACTTTGAGTCCTGAGACTCTCTTACTTCCCAGGTCTCTGGTAGGGTTCTCCCAACCTCCTTCCTCCCAAGGTCACCGGTTTCCATTCTTTCTGCTGGCCCTCAGGGAATTCACAAGGGAGGAATATCAAATGGCTGAGAAGCACCTAAAGAAATGTTCAAAGTCCTTAGTGGTCAGAGAAATGCAAATCAAAATGACCCTGAGATTCTGCCTTACACCAGTCAGAATGGCTAAGATCAAAACCTCAGGTGATAACATTTGTTGGCGAGGATATGGAGAAAGATGAACACTCTTCCATTGCTGGTAGAATTGCAAACTGATACAACCACATTAGAAATCAATTTGGATGTTCCTCAGAAAATTAGAAATAGACATAACTAAAGATCCATAAATACTACCCTTGGGAATATACCCAAAAGATGCCCCACCATGCCACAGGGTAATATGTTCCACTATATTCATAGCAGCCTTATTTGTGATAGCCAGAAGCTGGAAACAAGCCAAATGTCCCAGGACAGAAGAATGGATACAGAAAATGTGGTTCATTTACACAATGGAATACTATTCAGCTATTAAGAACGAGGACTTTCTGGGTCCTGCTGAGTGAGATAACTCAGACTCAAAAGGATATGCTTGCTATTATTTATTATGCTCTCACTGGTAAGTGGATATTAGCCCCCTACCCCCGCCAAAGTACAGAATACCCAAGATACAGTCCACAGAACTCAAAAAGGTCAACAAGCTGAAGGGTCCAAGTGAGGATTTCTCAGTCCCACTTGGGAGTGAGAAGAAATCAACCACAAGGAGGGATGAATGGAGGGACATAAAAGGGAAATGGGATGGGGGTGGGAGGAGAGGGGAACATGAACTGGTATTGGGTGGGGGAAAAGGCTGGATTTCCATAACAACAAAAACAACAGATAGTCATACTCAGGGAAACTGAACAACCTTGTACTCAATGATAACTTGCCCAGGAAAGAAATAAATTTTATAAAACCTTTAATTTCTTTCTCTAATGGAAGTAAAGACATAGCATACCCAAACTTATCGGGCAGAATGAAATAGTGTTTAGAGGAAAATACATAGCACTAAATGCCTTCATAAAGATATTGGAGAGATCCCATACTAGCAACTTTAACAATATACCTGACAGCTCTAGAACAGAAAGAAACGAACACATCCAAGATGAGTAGAATGTATGAAATAGTCAAACTCAGGGTTAAAAACCAATTAGAAACAAAGAGAACAATACAAAGAATCAACAAAATCAAGAGCTGATTCTTTGAGAAAATCAACAAGATAGATAAACTTAGCCAAACTAACTAAAGGCCACAGTAATAGTATCCAAATTAACAAAATCAGAAATAAAAAGGGAGACATAGCAGCAACTAAGGAAATTAAAAAAAAAATCACAAGAACTTACTCTAAAAACCTATCAACAAAACTTGAAAATCTAAATGAAATGGATGATTTTATAGGTAGATACCATGTCCAGAGTTAAACCAGGGTTACTTAAACTCTCTAAACAATCCCTAAAGAAATAGAAGTCATTAAAAACCTCCCAACCCAAAAAAGTCCAGGGCCAAATGGTTTTAGTGTAGAATTCTACCAAATCTTCAAAGAAGAGTTAATACCAATACTCCTCAAATTATTCCATAAAATAAAAACAGAAGAAACACTACCTAATTCATTCTATTAAGCCACAGTTATTCTGATATTTAAGCCACACAAGGACACAACAAAGAAAGTGAACTTCAATTTCACTTATGAACATCAATGCAAAAATAGTCAGTGTTGTAAAAATATAAAAATAAAAAAAAAGTATTGTTGTCTTTTTCCCCTGCTAGGTCCAGCACCGCGGTGCCCCAAGATATCTGTTGAAGATATCTGTTAATATCTTGGCAGAAACACATCCCACCTCCATGGCGGCCCAGTGTCTCTTGCCACCACACACTTTCTTACACTCAAACTGTCACATAAAAGAACACACAACACAATAACCTTTGACCCAAATGGTAAGATATAATTGCCCACTTAAACATACAAAGCCCAGTACCATCCATCCCTTAGGAACATCCCTTAATAACAACCTGTAAATGCACAGAGCAGAATCTTAACATCACCTGCCTTGGCTTCTCACCCTATCTCTCTTCCTTTCTCTCCCAGTCTCCTCCTCTTCCTTCAAACTTCTCTCCCGCCCATATTTCCTTCTCCTCCAATGACAGGCCTTCTTCTATCCTGTACCTTTCCCTCACCTGTACTTTACAAATTCAATGGGAGGTGGTTCTGGTGAAGTCACCTGAGTTCTGAGTAGTGACTAGGCAGCTGTCCTTGGGGCAGTGGAATTAGCATCAAAATACAGATAACTTCAGGGCAAACCACAACAAGTCAGTTAAATTCTCACAGTGAATCCCAGAACACATCGGAACCATCATTCCTTATGATCAAGTAGGGTCCATTCTGGGGATTCAGGGATGATTCAACATATAAAAATCCATCAATGTAATATCCTATATAAACAAATTCAAGGAAAAAAGTCATATGATCATTTCATTAGATGCTGAAAAAGCCTTTGTCAAAATACAACACTCCTTCATGTTAATAGTCTTAGTGAGATCATAGCACATACCTAAACACAATAAAACCAATATATACCAAAGCAACAGCCAATACCAAATGAATTGAGATGAAACAAGAAGCAATCCCACTAAAATTAGGGACAAGAAAAGTTGCCCACTCCCTATTTATTTAATATAGTGAAGTTATAGCTAGAGCAATACAGTGAATCAACAAGAAGAGAAGGTGGGAAAGAGCCTCAAACTCATTGCTCAAAAAAAGGAGATCAAAGAGATACAAATTGAAAAGGAAGAAGTCAAAGCACCACTATTTACAAATGATATGATAGTATATATAAACAATACACAAAATTCTACCAGAGAACTCCTACAACTGACAAATAACTTCAGCAAATTGGTAGGATATAAAATTAACTCACACAAATAATTTCCTTTACACAAATGAAAACAGACTGAGAAAGAAATTAGAGAAACAACACCTTTCATAATAGCCACAAATAGTATAAAATATCTTGGCATAACTATTACCAACCAAGTGAATGATCTGTATGACAAGAACTTCATACCCTGAATAGAGAAATTGAAGAAGACCTCAGAAGATGGAAAGAACTCCCATGTTCATGGATTGGTAGGATTAACATAGTGAATATGGCCATTTTTACCAAAAGCAATCTACAGATTTAGTGCAATCCTCATCAAAATTCCAACACAATTCTTCACAGACATAGAAAATCAATTCTCAATTTCATATGAAAAAACAAATATCCAGGATAACCAAAATAATTTTGAACAATAAAAGAACTTCTGGGTTAATCACCATCCCTGACCTCAAGCTGTACTACAAAGCAATAGTGATGAAGACGACATGGTATTGGTACAGAGACAGACAGGTTGATCAATGGAATAAAATCAAAGACCCAGCAATAAGTTTACAGACTTATGGACAATTGAACTATGACAAAGAGGCCAAAAACATACAATGGAAAAAAAGAAAACATCTTCAATTCATAGAGCTGGTCTAACTGGTGGTCTGCATATAGCAAAAAGCTCAAATCCACGTGGATCAAGTACCTCAATATAAAAACAGATACAGTGAATCTAATAGAAGAGAAAGTGGAAAATGGCCTCAAACTCATTGGCATAGGGAGAAATTTCCTAAATAGAACACCAATGGCTCGGGCTCTAAGATCCCATGAAATTGAAAAGCTTCTGTAATGCCAAAGACCATAACTAGGACGAATCAGCAACCTATAGATTAGGAAAAATCTTCACTAATCCATCATCCAATAGAGGGATAATATCCAAAATATATAAAAACTCAAGAAGTTAACCTCCAAAAAACAAATAACCCAATTAACAAATTGAGTACAGAGTTAAACAGAGAATTAACAAAAGAGGAATCTCAAATGGTCAAGAACTTAAAGAAATGTTCAAGTCTTAATAACCTTGAGATTCCACTTTATACCAATCTGAATGGCTAACATCAAAAACTCAAGTGACAGCACATGCACTGCCAACCTTGTCTTTGCTAAACATGCTCATGTCTTTGAACTTCCCTATTTTATCACTAGCTTTCTTTTCTCTCAGTAGTTCCCACTTTCTCAATGTATCACTCTACAAAGTTTAAAATGTTTAAATTGCATTTGTATGTGTACGTCCACATGCACTCACACCATGACAATCATGTAGAAGTGAGAGGACAACTTGCAGGTGTCATTTCTCTCCTTCCAGCATGTGTATGCTGGGGATTGTCTTCAGGGCTTTGCTGGCAGGAGCTATTCCCAGTGAGCCATGTTACTCACACCGTGATTGTCTTTTCTGTACTCCAGTGTTATATCCTGATTCTATCATGTAGAGTCTGGCTTGATTTCTTAAATGCTTCTATCATGTACTAAATTTTGTGAAGGACAAATTGCTGATTAAAGTAGATAAAGCTCTTTTTTTTGTTATGGTATAACTTTTTTTTATTGCAAGATACCTATTTGAAAAAAAATCTCAAGATCAGGCTATTAGAAAATTGTAGTGAGTATGCTGTGGTGCCAAGAACAGTCTTTGGAAAATGTTACTGGAGCTGAGATCTCAGGGATAAATAGAATTGAATTTTCTCTCAGGTAGGAGTGCTTCATTCAAGAGAACATTGCATTTGCTTGCTTCTAAAAGCATATCGCATAGCAAGTATCTGGGACCAGCTAGAAGGTCATCATCAGACACAGAATGTAAGATATGAGTAAGGACTTAGCAACAGCTAGATTGTGGTGAAAAGTGTGAATTTCCATCTTAATTCAAACAGCAATGGAAAAAGAATTTATTTTTAAATCAAGGGGTGGTACAAAAGGAAATCTATTATAAGATGATGCAACTAGATAAAATTCATTGGGAAAGGATAATAGAAAACCTGAGAGGCGTGATCTTAGAGCAGCCTGATAAATGAAGATAGAGTAATGTGGGCATCTTCAGGAGAGATATCAGTCTCATTAATTTGAAGGCATCATGGTAAATGCCATAATGTATTGAGTAAAAGAACTTCATTGAGCAGCCTTGGGAGAAGGCTCAGTTGGCATCATGTTTGTTTTTGTTGTTGTTGTCAACTTGACACAAGCTAGAGTTCCAAGGGAAGAGAAACCTCAACTGATAAGTTCCATAAGATCAACTTGTAGGCAAGCCCATGGGACATTTTCTTGATTGATGATTGATGTGGGAAGGTCCATCTTAGCACACAAAAGAGATAGTGGATCAATTGCAGAAATCCTCTTCGTGGCCTACATTGTTCTCCTCAAACTCTAGGCTTGGGCAGTTCTGTACACACTAATCTGGGTCTGTGCCAAGGACCATATCTTGCATCTTAGATGCAGTGTGTTGATCTTAAATTTTCATAGTGATTAGAAGGGACATGCTTCCAGAGTGTAGTACATACACAGAAAAGACTGTGTGCTATCCATCACACTCAACCTAATAAAAGTTGTGTGTTTATGATTTAGCAGCATAGTTTATGATGATATACCAATTTAGTTGATAAATGATACCCTAAACTTAGATCTTCTGACCTTTCAGAAATCAAATTATCAATCTAATTATTGATTAATGGTTGTAGAACTGAAACAGGGGGTTAGGTTGACTTATAGTTTGTGTTTTCTATATAAAGTAATAGTTATTTGAAGGATAAAGATCACAGACCATGCAATAGTTAATATTGATTGTCAACTTGATATAAGCTAGAATTATTCAAAGCACAAACCTCTAGCATTTCTGTGAGGGAATTTTTTTTATATTAAATGTAACAAAATGGAAAGACACACATTAAGCATTAGGGTAATTTCATGAACTAGGATCCCAGATTACAAAAAAGGAGAAAAACTAGCTCAATAAAAGCATTCATCTGTCTCTTGTTGGAATAATAATTTTATTACTGTGTGAAGGTGTGTCTCTCTGTCCTTCCTCACCTGCCTAAGGCTCCTTTTGATTTGTTTAATAAAGAGCTCAATGACCAGTACCTAGGTAGGAAAGGAGAGGCAGAACTGGATAGAGATAGGAACCCTGGGAAAGAATCAGGTTCAGAGAATTCTCCTACCAGACAGGAAGGAAGAATCAGATGCCAGGACAAGAGACTGAGAGGTAACTAGTCATGTGGCAGAACTTAGAATAGAATAAACTGAATAATAAGTTATAAGAGCCAGTAGGGAACTTTTAAGCAAAGGACTAAAGCATTGATAATTAGAAAAAAAGAGACAAACTGCTTAGATGACCAGAGACCAAAACTAAAGGTATTTATAAATGATGTAGAAATTGAAGGTATGGCAGACATAGGAACAAATGTGACAATAATTTCATCTAAGTCTTGGCCTCCATATTGGCTTCTTCGGGAGGTAAATATTCAGTTTCTAGGGGTTGGCATTTTATCCCAGGTAAAAGAAAAATGTGAAATGGTTTAGAAGTGAGGGGCCAGAAGGTCAATAGGAAAATTAAAGCCATATGTGCTTCATATAGCCATGAATTTATGGATATGTGATTTGTTGTAGCTTTGGAAAACACAGATTAACATCCTTTCAATCTCAGATATAAACCATAAGAAAAAAATTTAAAAAAACATAAAACCAATTGAAAGATATTATCAAGAACAGTCACAGAGTGTCCAGGTTGTCTATAAACAGGACATGACAAGTGTTAAGACCCCCAGAGTTAGATTACATAGTGCTTTACTACATTTACATTTTTAAATGCTAATGAGCAAAAAACAACAGCTGCTGAAAGACATTGGATTATAGAAAAAACTTCTGAATGAAATCATCCTATATATTATAAGGATGTCTTTACTTCAGAATGGAATTCAAGAAATGTGCTGCATTGGGGAAGAGGTTATTCCTTTGTTTCAGCAGGAAATGAAAAGTTATGGATTCCTTCAAAATACATAAAAAATTAGATTTGACCCTGGGTAAATTCCTGAAAATTTTGTCTTCAGACGTAAAAAGACTGATCCCTCTACTTGGGAACAGGTCTGAGATTGGCTGAGACATGAATGTTTCTGCATAGTCAATAAATCCTGTTGGCTTCTGAACTTATAATATGCCATCCTTTTATACGGTAGAATGGAGACTTATATTGCAATTCAAACAAATAGCGGGGAATCATCTAGCTGATTTGTGCACACTGCACATTCTAAACATGTGTTAATTCATGAAGGCATTACCTTTAAATTTTTATGTGATTTTAGAGCAAAAGGATCAGGACCAACAAAGACAAGACAGGTAGCCCAGGTGTTCAAGCCTCACAGACTGTCTCAACAGCTGTTTTCTCAAAAATCTGCATCCAGAACAACTTCAAATTGGCTAACTAAGATGGTCCTACCACTCAGACTGTTCCAGCCAGGACTTCTAGTTAAGCCCTGTACTTTTCCATCACAAAGTGACTGGACAGCAACTGATTGAGCTAGCTCTTGCAGGACTTAGCTAGTGTCCCAATTTTCTTAGGGTCTGCAAAAGATGCCATTGCACCCAGGACAACAGGTGCAAGTTTAAGAGAATGATGCATTGACCCTTCAGAGGCAGAGTGGGTAGTTTTTGGTCATTTAGTAGGTTATAGATGTTGTTGTTTAGCAGAGGTTGGTCCCAAATTGCTAAGGGGAGAAAATAAAGTGAAGGAGGCTAGATTCAGGGATCTTTTTCTTTTTTTCTCTCTATTCTTTTTTCTTTCTTGTGTTAGGGAGAAAATAGGGCAAGGGAATAAAAAGAAAAAAAGGAAGTTATAGGAATGATAGGATAAAAGTGTACATTATTGAGTGTACTTTTAGACTAGAAAGCAACAGTAAACCAAATACTTTTACATTGGTATGGAATTTTGTATATTGACAGAAATTTAAGTTTATTTTTGCTAAACCATACTGTATATATGTATTTCAACTCTTTAAGGTGTTGTACCTATGTAACTTATTTTAAAATATATAATGTAATATAAAGTTTTTGTCTTTGAAAGATACTATTAACAACTGTTTAGAATAATTGAGAAATGCATGTTAGTAGTCAGCTAATCAAACTTGTGGCTTGTGATCATGTTATTTACTACTCTAATTAAGAACAAAAATAAGCTTTATTTAGTCTCTTGTAGATTTTTCAATGTTGGGCAAGTAATAAATAACTGATAAGAAGCAATGCTTGTTTATTCACATACACTACAGACATTGTCTTCAAAAACTTCAGAGTTCTATAGAATATAGTACTTAAGATGTTTTAATAATAAAAGGCTATTCATGACATCAAGATACCTCTGCTTCTGGTGGCACTCCCATACTATATCTAAGAAGATGATGAGCATTGAAGACTCTCCATATGGAGTTTACATCAAATGTGTCCAAACTAGCTAACTGGGCAAAAAAATCTGCCCTTTTCTTGAGTGCTGACAGCATGCTTTCCAAACTGTGGATAAGCAAGACACAAATGAAGCTGACTGCCAAGCCTTGTCAAGCCAAGGTAGGGCAATCCTTCAATATTCCTGCTTCACAAAAAGTCTTTTAAGTATTCTGGAACCATAGACTAAAGATGGGTGCTCTAACATTACAGAGGAACTTTGGGTGACTTCCAGGCAGCCTGTGGTCTCTATCATTTCTAGAGTTTTGGAAAGTACTTGCTCTGCACGCTTTGTTTACTCAGGTAATATTTATCCCTCTATGGTCTCTGATAGTGTTGAAGACTAGATAGTAATAACCTCACATGTAAGTTTAGGTTGTTTATATTTAAAACAATGTATTAAGGTCAACAAGATATCTTGAGGTTGATAAATGCAAAATATATAGAAAGTGATTTAGGTACAGAATATTGGATTCATCAAGATAGAATAGATAGTACTTCCTTTAAGATTGCCAAATACAAATGTACTAGACGTTGTTAATGTAATTCTTACCCAATAGTTTTCATAACTGTTCTTATTGTATACATTGAGTGATATTAAAGTAATAGTTTTTTTCTTGGACTAAAAGGGGAAGATGTTGGGATAATCTTTTTGTACACTGTGTAAAGTTATGTCTTTGTCCTTCCTCACCTGCCTGAGGAACCTTATTATTGGTTTAATAAAATGCTGAATGGCCAATAGATAGGCAGGAGATGATAGGCAGGGCATTAGGCAGAAATAGGGACTCAGAGAAAGAATCAGGCATGGAGAATTTGCCAGCCAGACACAGAGAACGAAACAGGGGTCAGTACTAAGGAGAGGTAATGAATCATGTTGTAGAACATAGATTAGTATAAGGGAGTTAAATTTTAAAAGCTAGTTGGGAACAAGCCTAAGTTAAAGACAAAATTTCATAATTAATAAATACCTATGTACTATTATTGGGAAGCTGGCAGGGCTAGAAAGTTTTGGAGGCCATACTCTCTCCCTCTCTGTTTCCTGACTATGGATGCAAATGTTTGACCATCTCCCTCCTGTTTCTGCCACCATTACTTCCTGGCTATGACATCTTGAACTCCCAAACTGTGAGAAGAAATAAATCCTTCTTTCCATAGTTGCTTCAATGCACAAGACAAATTTCTGTGCCCTCTTCCCTACAACAGAATAATTCAGATTAGGAACATGGGATTTTGTTTAGGAGGTAATAGCACATGTAATGCAGATAAGAAATAGCTTGAAATAAGGTTCTACTCTGGGAGAAGATTATCTTTGTTTTTTTTTCCTGAAATTCAAATCATATACTTTATTTCTTTAGTTCATAAAAACAAGTTGTGTACATACAAACCTGGAAGAGAAACTGAAGTAGAAGCCATGGATAAATGTTGCTTACTTGACCATTAAGGACAGCAAAAGTGTTGAATGGAGTTTTCCTGAGTCTACAATTCAAGACAAAAGAACAGAAATAAGCAGAAAGAAAATTATTTATTTTAGCTCACAGTTCAAGGTATCTTCATCATGGTAGGGAAGACATGACAGCAAGCAGGGAAGCATGATGGCAGAAGCAGGAGGCTGACTGCCTTTTAAATTCATGTTACTCAAAATGTTGATTCAATGCAATCCCCATCAAAATATTCTTCAAAGAGTTGACCATTAACAAAAAAGGACAGCAAAAGTGTTGAATGGATAAAACTGCATTTTGGTACAGAGACCTGAGACCAATGGAATGTGAATTGAAGACCCAGAAATGAACCCACACACCTATGGGCACCTGTTTTTGACAAGACCATCCAAGAACAAATGGTGCTGTGGTTCAAATCAACATGTAGAAGAAAGAAAATACAAAGCTTAAGTCCGGGCGGATTTTACCTCTAATAGAAGAAAAACAGAAGCATTTGGAACACATGGGCACTGGAAAAAAAAATTTCCTGAACAAAACACCCATGGCTTATCTTCAAGAATCAAATGGGTAAAACTGCAAAGCTTCTGGGAAGACATGACAGCAAGATTGGGAAGCATGATGCCTTATATCCAAAATATACAAAGAACTCAAGAAGTTAGACAGCAGGGAGACAAATAACCCTATTAAAAATGGGGTCAGGAATCTTGCACAGCCGAGGAATTGAGTGCCTAAAGAAATGTTTAAATTCATGAGATTTTACCTCTAAATACTCAGGTTGCTCAGAACAGTGATCAGCAACCATTCAAACTCTACTATAAAGACATTGAAAATGATCTTGGGGCATATGCCCCAACATTAAAAAAGAGATAATCTTGGCACTAGAGTACTTTGGTAGATGTGGTACATCTAAAATGAAGAAAGCTATCAACAATGACAAAAATTACTAACGAAAATAAATGGTAATTATGGTTGCTTTCATTGATAAGTGGATAAAGATAAAGACCATGAGCAAAAGAAACTCAGAGAGGAAAAAATTTATTTTCAGAATACACAGCAACACAGATATAGTCTTCAGTCCATTGAAGGAAGGGACACCAAGACAGAAACTCAACATACAAACCTGGAGGAGAAACTGAAGCAGAAGCCATGAATTAATGTTGCTTACTTGATTCTGATGTTGAGATCTAGAGTACTTGTAGAGTACGCTAACCCATATTGCATTAGGTTGCTTTTAATACACTGATTTATTTCATCATATAGCCTTTCAGTCCATTAGAAGGGCAAGACATAACTCAACATACACAGAGCCATGGGCGGCCTTATCTATAATCATATTTTTTCATCAAGAAAAATGCCTTACATAAATCTTTCTGAATCAAGAAAATGCCATCACTGAACATCCTATAGGCAAGTTTGATGGAGACATTTTCCAAGTTTAGGTTCTTTCTTCCAAAATAACCCCACCCTGTGTTAAGTTGACAAAACCTTCGCACAGTTGATCCCTTATTAGCTTGACACACAAACACATCACTATTATACCATACCATTTCCTTTACTTATCTCTCAGATTTTATGTTAATGTCATAATATAAAACATCCTGCAACTTTAAAAGTAATACAGTCTTTAAAGAATCTAAACACTTTAGAAGTTCAAAGTCTCTTAGAAATATCCAAAGTCATAACTTGACTTCGTGTTCTTGTAAAAATTAAGACTAAGTTGCATACTTTCTATTTAAAATTGGATGAAGCTTCACAGAATAGCCACAATCAAGTCAGAGTAAAAACACAGTAGAGTTGTGTAAATAACTTGGTGTGCAATATCTGGGATTCACTTATTAATGATCTACTGAGCTCCCAAGGGCTGAACAGCTCTGCTTACTTCTGCTCTCAAGACATCTCTACTGCACACTTGTCCTTAATGGTCATTACAAAATCCTGGCTCTGATATGCTGGAATCTATTGTAACTGAGGCTGCACTTCACAATGACTTTTTATGACATCTCATAGTATCAAACCCCAGCTTTTCTCTTTGATATCTTAAGTTTTTAAGTTTTTCTCTTACCCAAACTAGTACTTTTTTTTTCTTTACTAACTTTTTATTTATTTATTTATTTTTTTATTAACTTGAATACAATGTTATTCCTTTCCGGTTTCGGGCAGAACATCCTTCCCCTCCCCTTCCTTATGGGTGTTCCTCCCCACCCTCCTCATCCCCCCCAACAGTCTAGTTCTTTGGGGTTCCAGGGCTTCACTGGTGCTCTTTGATATCAGTCCATTATAGTTTTAGGTAAGTTTTTCTTGTTTGGCATTCCAAACTAGTACTTTTTACATGTAACCAATTTAGCTGATGGATTGAAATTCAGTTGTGGTGCTCTGGACCACAACTACTGTATCCTGATTCTGAGAAAATGCTTTTCCAATGATTTTACTTCAATATTACCAGTCTCTGCTTAATCACAGATGATCTCAAAGCCAAGTATCCAGTAAAACAATGGCTTAATTTCAGTTATGCTGGTTGCTAGTTTGTCATGGCTGATTTTTCAGCCTCAGATGACCAGAAACCACAGATTCTTCTTAATAGAAATACATACAAGAGTGTTCCTGATAGAATCATCATGGAATTTGAAATGTCCCTCTGAAATGTAGCAAGCCTCCATCATCTGCATTGCACTCATCAGTCTTATCTTCCAAGCTCCCACAGAAGCCCAAGTTCTAAATACTTCCACAATCCCTTCCCAAACAATAGGGTCTGGTCTCTCATAAGAACAATCCACTCCCTGGTACAAATTTTTGTCTTTGTTTGCATTCTATTGCTATGACAAAGACCATGATCAAACACAACATGTCGAGGAAAGAGTGTAAATCTATTTACAGCTTATAGTTCATTATTGAGTGAACTATCCAGGCAAGAGCTGAAATAGAGGCCATGAAGGAGTGCTGCTTGCTTGCTTGCTCTTCATGGATAACTCAACTTGCTTTTTTATAAAACCCAGGATTAGCTGTCTAGTGGTAACACCAACTGTAGATATAATATTTTTGTGTACTGTGTAAAGGTTATCCTGTTTTATTCAAATGCTGATTTCTCTGTCCTCATATCTTGCTTCAATCCAGATATGGTATTGTAATGCTTATATCCAGACTCTCCTGTCAATTTTGTGTAACCAAGTCTAACCATTTGTTCTCTGCCTTGCCAATAAATGCTGAACACCCCATGGCCATGGCTGGCAGAAGAAAGAATAGGTCAGAAGCTTCTGTTAGTCAGAGAGGAGAGAGCGAGAGCTTAGAGCAGAGAGTGAGAGAGCGAGAGAGAGAGAGAGAGAGAGAGAGAGAGAGAGAGAGAGAGAGAGAGAGAGAGAGAGAGAGAGAGAGAGAGAGAGAGAAGGGAATAATGTCGGGGAGAAAGTCTGACTAACTTGAAGGTTTAGGATAGACTAATAATTGCTCAGTATTTGGCCTAAGTCAATTTTAATAAATCTTAATCTCTCTGTGTGGTTATTGGGGGAACTAGCAAGCATGAAGAACTGCAGCTGCTGGATTAATTCAGTTTCATTTATATTAAAAATCAGTAATTTTATACCACCTACAGTGACTGGGCCCTTTCATGTTAATCATTAATCCAGAAAATTCTCCATAGGATTGATATAGGGCAGTCACATATGTTCTTTCCTTTGAGGTGACTGTATGACTGTAACTTGTATGTAATAGATAAAAAAAAAATAGTAACCAACACAAATGGCAAAACAAAATTTCTTCTAAGAGAATTGACTATACTCTGTTACTGGAGCAAGAGGCATCAATTACTTCTTCCTGATATCTTCTTTTTGTCCTCTTATCTCTTCTTACCAACTATTTGTTTTATTTCATAGATGGAAATAAAATTATGAGATCTTTCAAAAACTAATTGGCTAAATTTTGCCAATAAGTTTTAATAGGATGATAGAGATAGTTTGTATGGAATGAAAGTAGGAACATAGGGAGATATCCAGGCCCTGCAGCTCTAAGGCAGCTGGAAGAGAGATGCCCAAGTGACCAGTGCCACTATGATTAGTGAATATGTGATGGAGGCAACAGAGAAATGGAAGATAAAGTGAAGCTGAGTAGGTTCATTCCCTATGACAAGTGGTGAGGAGTAGGAGGATATGAGGAACTGCCGAACCACTTGGGGCCATGGTGATATCTGGGCTTGGGCTGCTGCCAAGTTCCATGTCTAGGTCCATGAACCTACTGAAGCTGATGTCTCTGTTGATGTGTGTGAGCTGAGTTACCACCAGGGACCATGCAGATGTCAGTGGTCTGGTCTGCCACCTGAGATGCTATGGATGTCTGAGGTCCATGCTGCCACCAGGGGCCACACTAATATGTGTGGTCTGTGCTGCCACCTGATGTCATGGAGACATATGGGTCCATGCTGCTGTCAGGGGCCATGTGTGGATCCATGGTCCAATCTCAACCAGGATCTGTGTTGATGTCTGAGACCCATGTTACTTACAAAGGCCATGGGAATCTACCTCGTCTGGGCTGCCACCTAAGGCCATGATGACATCTAAGCACTGTGCTAAGCTGGCCCCTATCTCTTGCCTAGGCAGCATGGGAGACCTGGTGGTGGTCGTGTGGTCACAGGAGAGCTGGCCCCATGAAGTGAGTCTGGGAGAGCTGGCCCTATGAAATAAGTGTGGGAGGGCTGGCCCTACTCCTTACTGTCTACGGCACTTGTGAAAGCAGGCTGTACCTTGCTTGGGCAGAACAGTAGAGCTGGTCCTGGAGGAATGTGCAAGGATGAACCAGCCCCTAGGAGTGAGCATGGGAAAGCTGGCCTTGCTACTTATCTGCCATATTGGGGTATGGATGTCCTAGATCCAGGGCTCTAAATTGGCTCACCACAGCATCCACTCCATTTATGAACTGCTAGAGTGTATAAAGGGGTTGGTACTGCTGATTCAAAGCTGCAGGATTGCCATGACACAGTACAGCAATGGGATAACAATGGGAAATCTAAGAGGAGTTCCAAGGAGAATCCAGTATTGATATTGTAGTAGAAGCCAGAGGCCTCAAAACAGACCAATGACTTATTGCAATGAGCGTTTGCAAGTAAAGATGTGTGGATAAAAGGTGTACCATGTGACATACCATGACACAATACAGCTTCTACAGGAGGATGTATATGTTTGCTTGTTTGTTTTCTTTGTGGCTGCCTTGTCTGACCTCAGTGGGAGAGGAAGCACCTAACCTTGCAGAAACTTGAAGTGCCAAGGTGTGAGAGATTACCCAAGGGGATACCCACCCACTCAGGGATGAGTATAGGGGAAGGATTGAGGAGGTGACTTGGAAGGAGGCAGCAAGTGGGATATAAAGTGAATAAGAAATATTAAAATAAAATGAAATATGAGGAGGAGGAAGATGATGATGAAGAGGAGGTGATGATGGAGAAGAAGTAGGAGGGGGAAGAGGAAGTAGAAAATGAAAGGAAGGCATTTCTAATATGTTCCTCAATGCTGATGTTGCAGGTGGTGGGAGCTATCTGTAAGTAACTCAAAATCACTGTGGCCATGGTGGAGGCAGGTATACAATCACTAATGGGGCTGTGGAAAGTATTCCTATGTTCTTTTGTCTTTGTTCTATAAAACTTCCTTTGTTAAATTGATGGAGCTCTTTGTTATTTTCCCCAGATAATGACGAAAATTGCAAAGATGATTTTGGTTCTGAGCTTATGAGTTAAGACAATGACAGAAACAAATATTATAAATCCAGAGCTGGGGGAAGTCTATGAGGTGCTACATGGGATTACATATTGGTAACTTGTTGATTTTCTCATATAACAAAGGCCCTTAAGATTCAAATCTAAATTTATATTGGGCCAACATGGGCCTAACTCTATTTGAAAATCATTCTATGGTCTCTTATTTTGCAAAACCTCATATAGAGTCATTCTAATTCTTCCTTTGAGTCTTTATCCCTACTTCCCTTCCATTCTTTCTACCTGTTCTATAAACATAGTTAAAATGAAGGAGGCCTGAAACTTTGGGACCCAAATCTTGATATTTACACATTTCAAAGTTTCACATTGTCTACAGAGGTCACAAAGAACATGAAAGTCGGACATGTGGCAGATTTGTTTCTATAACAGGTCAAAAAGAATGATGGAAATTCAGCTAACATAAGTAATTTTAGTGAATTGAGTCTCAGCATAGAGGCTGGGTTATTGTGTGACTTCTTTAGGAACAAAATGTGGAATGTCAGAATCTGATTTTAAGGCTGTTAAAGATGGTGTTCTCTGAAGCCAAATGCAAATTCTTACCTGAACCCAAATGTAAATTCTTCCTGCTTCTTTTCTTATCCAAATCCAATAAAAAACAAATTTAGAGGTAGGAAAGGAGGATGTAAAGGATATAGAAAAATGTGGCTAATAACGTTATTTTTTTAAGCATGAAGTTTATAATTAGACTGTCCTATTTAACTAAGAATAATGATGCTTCTGTAGGGCGACCTTCTGTTTTGTTGAAATCTGTATCTTTTTATTCCACCGTAAAGATGTTACAATGTCTTATTTGACATTTCCTTCATATACTCAAACCACTCATACTTTGAAAAAATTAGCACTGTGAAAATGTTTGTCATTTTATTGGAAGAGAATTATTCTGTGTACAATAAAAGGTTTCATAATGTAGAAGTCTTGAACTGAAACAATTGCTTGTGTACTTCCACACAGAGAGTCCTGGCCAGGAGAGAACTGCAGTTTTGTGAGGTAACTTGGTTGGTATCTAGCTACTAGAGACTAGCAACACTTACCTGAAAAGTAATGATGGCCTTAGTTAAGCACTAAATGATTTAGCCCAGAATGGCTTAAAAACACAGACTGGTCATCCGGCCACGGCACTAATATAGGAATTTTGTTTAGCTCACGGATGCAAGGAACATAGCCAGCAGGGCTCGTAGAGAATCACGCCATGAAGCAGAGCCAGAGGTGAAAGAGCACTGCTTACCTGCAGAAACCCAGAGCACTCCGTCATTTTAATAGCACACTAATTCCAAAAAGTTTTAGCACTCACGGCCTTGAAGCTTAATTACTCTCATTTATCTTGCTAATAAATGATGCTAGAGCTTACAAAAAGCCAGTGATTTGCAAGTGGTAAGTCAGTAAGTGAATGTGGGTGCACAGTAATATGGGAACAACCTCGGCACATGGTGCCAAAAAGTGAACCAGGGTACCAAACTAACAAATCACAGTGCCTGCCATGCAGTGGCGACTCTCTCATAGTCTCTCCCCAGAACTGGCTGAGAACACATTTCTTGGCACATGTAACTTTGGTACCTAAATATTAACATCCATAGAGACTAATAAAAACGAGAAATAATTCTGAGATTGAGATCTGGGAAGGGCAGGCTTGGCTTTAGTCATGTTGAAATCCCTGAACGATAGTAGAAATGAATATACAGCATTAACGAGAATTTCCACATAATGGCGATCCTAAACTCCAATATCAGACTGAGTTGGGAGCTCATTAGAACTCATCATGGATTAATGACTTGCCAAAGGTTGAAGGACAAGTTCGAAGGATAAGGTAGCTTTGCACTGCTTGGGATCAGCTCTGGATGCTATGTGGGAACCCTGTTTTTGTAAATTAATGAGTGCCTGCTCTTTCTTAAACTACTGGTTACTAGAAAAGGAGCTAAAATCTTAGCTGTTTGAAACTAACCCACACTACAGACCTCTTTTACAGAGATATCTAGATTTTCTCTTAATCATGACTCTTTTCCAGCTCTGGGGAAAGACACACAGTTACATATGGTGAGCATTAGTTTGAAGTGGCCTGTTTGCTTTTGCTAAGTCCTCTCATTAAATTTCTTGGATGGCTTCCTATCCAGCTTAATCTGCTAAATCTGAAGTTTGCTCAGGTGTTTAATGTGAAGAATTTTAAAAGCAGGCAAATAGCCCCCAGAGCTAGAACAAAACACAAGAACCAGCTAGGAACCTTGTGTGTTCTAGGTGAGGTTAGAGAGCTGATGAGCAGAGGGTGAACTGCGATAAGCATGATAAAGAAGAAATAAAAGAAAAAAAATCCAAACCAAGCAGGGCTGTCCCCAAAAGTCCCACAGAAAACAGTGAGGGCTGCCCTGAGCCCTGAAAGCACAATGTCAGTGCAGTGCTGGGAAAGTGTGGTGGTGAAAACACTGAACAGTTCTGCCACACTTTGCTCTGTGAAAAGCCTGCCCTTGGACTAAGAACACATTGTATCCTGTGTTCCCACTAAACAGAAACTCTCACTACTGCAACCTTGAATTTGATTCGGAAGACTAGGAATGTGATGTCATTTGTCCAGGACACAGATAGTAAATGGGAGAAGCCGGATTAGTAATGGGAAACGAGAGGTACTCAGTATGCAGTTATTCACTCTAGGAAGTGATTCACTGAGGAGGAACTGCTATCAGAGAAACTCTTTCCTGAAGTTAATTGCGAGCAAGAGACTTTCCCCTAACTCTGACAATTCAGTTGCCTAGTGTTTCTTTCCCTTTTTTCAATAATTTTATTTTTCTTGGATATTTTATGTATTTTCATTTCAAATGATATCCCCTTTCCTCCCTCTTCCCTTTCCCCGCCCCCTGCCCCTGCTTCTATGAGGGTGTTCCCACTTCCACCCACCCACTCCAACCTCAATGCCCTGGCATTAACATATACTAGGGAAGTGACCAAGGGTTTTTTCTCATATTGATGCTGGACAATGCTATCCTCTGCTACACATGTGGCTGGAGCCATGGATCCCTCCATGTGTACTCATTGGTTGGTGGTTTAGTACCTGGGAGCCCTGCTGGGGTCTGGTTGGTTGTTATTGTTGTTTTTCCTATGGTGTTGCAAACCACTTCAGCTCCCTCAGTCTTTTCTCTAACTCCTCCATTGGGGTCCCTTGTTCAATCCAATGGTTGGCTGTGACCATACTCATCTGTATCAGTAGGGCTCTGGCGACTCTCAGGAGGCACCCATATCTGGCTCCTGTTAGCAAGCACTTCTTGGCATCAGCAATAGTGACTGGGTTTGGGGGCTGCATATGGGATGGATCCCCATGTGCAGCAGTCTCTGAATGACCTTTTCTTCAGTCCCTGCTCCACTCTTTATCCCTGTATTTCCTCCCGTGAGTATTTTGTTCTCCCTTCTAAGAAGGAATAAAGCATCCACATTTTGGTTTTCCTTCTTCTTGGGCTTCATTGATTTGTGAATTTTTTCCTTAGGTATTTCAAGCCTTAAGACAACAAGACAGAGCTCATGGTCACATAGAGGAATCTTTTGATAGATTCCATTCGCACAGAGTTCACTGTCAGTCTCTGAATAAATCACCCGGAGGCTGTAAAAATAAAATCCTAACTAAAAGGATACCTCCAATAATATCATACTGAACACTCATTGTGAAAAAGCAACACACTTGGTGTTAATGTAATTCATTCCATGTACTCTACATAATGCTGTGATGTGGATATAACAAAACTTTATAGGTCAGGAAATAAAACCTGGATAAGTTAAAACAGCTTGGTCGGACATCCACAGTAAATGAGAGTACTGGATTTCTATAGGCAGTGTGCAAATGTAGAGGTATGGAGCACCATGGCACTGCTGTGACTGAACAGTTAATGAAAGAAAAATGTGACTCCAGAACAGGAAAATGTAAGAAGTTATGATGTTGAATAAACCTTGAGAAATCCTCTAGATACCAGAGACATCAGTATCCCACACAACTTCTTCTCAGTATATATGGAGTATGAACTCCATAATCCTCCACAAATACCAAAGTAGAGACTACTTAAATCCTTCATACAACATTGTATCTACATAGAACTTGTACACAGCCTCCTGTATCATTTCAGTCATATTTATAGTGCTTATGTAAGGGTCTGTGATTCACTGAAGAATAATACCCCTGACTCACATAGTAAGCAACAGCAAAGAGGATTTATTGTTCAGAGATATAGCATGCAGGGTTCTACCGTACATTAGGATGGAAGACAGATGTAAGTTTTGCAGGGTCAACTTAAAGTCTAATAGGGAAGAAGCAGGTGATTTTACCTTTCTTTCCCTGATTGATTGGCTTTATCTTCAGGGTACCTTTGGGGATGGTTAAGGTTCTGGGGAGTTCAGTCTTTTCAGAACTCTTGCTGATTAACTATTACCGTCTCAGGCCAGGTGCGCTGGAAGCTCCTGGCAGCTCCTGATTGGCTTCTCATAGGGGTGGGCTTTTCCCCCGCTGAAATTGACTTCTTTTGGACTTTTCTAGTTCTGGGAAACAGAAACTTAGGTCTAGTATCCGAAACTGCCAGTTTACAATCTGTCATGGAGTCAACCTGGCTCTGATTAACGAGTCCTCTCACTTAGACACCCAATGCAATGTAAATACTATGTAAACAGTAGCATTGTTTAGGGAATAATGAAAAAATATACTCACTTATTCCATGTAGGGTGTGAATATTTTCTATCCACAGTTGGTTGAATTCATATAAACTCTAGAATGCCTGAGTATTTGGCTCTGTCTGATCTCCTGGTCAAACAGAGCTGCTTTTCTTGATTATGGTCATATGCCCAAAATTTCAGTGTAGTGAATGATGTTGAAACATGCCAGACATTCTTCCTTTCTGGTGAGAATCATTTCAAATAAAATTTATCATAGGATATTCTCTGTAGAGCAAGAACAAAAATGGAGAAAGAGATAACTACTCCAAGTAGTATGTCATATGTACAGTAACTTGTTTGATTCATTCCAAATAAAAATAATAAAACATTTAGAGTCTATCAGACTAGAAAGATTGAATTATTTCTGTTCTTGCAGTAGTAGATAATGTTACAAAAATGTTTTATATAGAAAAAAATCTATCAAAGAGCATGCAACTTAAAATATAGGGGAAATAGTTGTGTACTAGACATTTAGTACAAAAATTATAAATTTATGAAAAATATATGCAATAACGGCATACAATATAATGGTTTGACTTTGCTTTTATAGGTATGAATTTTACATTATCTGCCAGGTTTTAAGCAGTCATATTTTTTAAATTTTCTTTCTCCAGTATTGTTTTGGCTACTAAAAATGACAAAAATGTTTATGTGTCCTCATATATTATATATTCATGTACAAGTGCATACACATATAAAATAAATCAAGTATTTCTATGACAAATCCCAGTTGATGTTTAATTTTTTTTAAATACGTTACTGGGTTGGACTTTTTCCTCTTAGGTTTTCTTACTTATTTTGATATTGCCATTATCCAGCTTTGATATAAAGGATATAGTTTATAAAGTTTGCCCCACCGTTTTACTTTTTTGTAGATTTTAAGTAGTCTTGGAGATCCCTCTTTCTTTATTTAAAGATTTGGTAAGTTTACCTATTAGATGTTGTAGGGCTAGAGTCCTGGTCCTCCTCATTGGACTTCTTTGTTTGTTTTCATTATATGTCTTTATTGCTTCTTGAAATAGTTGCAATACTTGGCATTTTTATTTTTAAAATAAAATAATATTCCATATTATTGATTTAACTCTTTTGTTTTAAACTATTTATTCTATTTTCTAGGAATAAATTTTTTCTAGAAGTTCAGAAGAGGGATCCTACTTTTATTCCTGGTTGTAATAATTTGAAATAGCTTTCTTTTATTCTATAGTTTAATTAAAGATTTCTCAATTTATTCAATGTTTTCAAAAAACCAACCTTTGGTTTTATTATTCACTTAAAATTTTGCATAGCTTATTTGCTTATTTGTTTGTTTATGCTATACTCATATGTACTTTCATCTCTATAAGATCCACTCTTCTTTCTTTTATTGCTGTTTGTAAAATTCTATTCTTGATCATGTATAGTCACTGAATTCATTGTTCAGTTTTCTCGGTGGTCAGCTAGTAATTAAACAGATTTCCTTCAAAGTTCAGAAAAGTAAAAAAGCCTCCCTTTCCAGGCTCTTCTGTTTTTACTGGGGTGCACCTTTGATTCCTCATAAAGTACAGCCCCTCTTTAGCCCTTACTGTCTTCCTGCATGAAAATCAAGCTGAATTAGAGCTGAGAACTTCGTACTTCCTCAGTCCCTTCTGACCACACACACAGCCTTGGACATTGTTCTTCTCGAATTCCAAGAATATAACAAAGCCTCTCAAATTTTGTACAAAAACATCTTGCTCTTCACCCTTTCCTTCCTATGTCTAGTGTGAGTGTGTGTGTGTGTGTGTGTGTGTGTGTGTGTGTGTGTGTGTTCCACATGTTAATTTGCTGCTTTTGGCAGCTACAACTGAAATATTCACATGTAAATATTTTCAGCAATACACTCACCTTAGCGTCTAAGCCTCCTTAGACACTACTCATTGTTTCAGTAGAACCTGGAGTCCTGTGGTGGAGTTCTGAGCCACTCTGGTTAAAACAAATGATAATGATTCTTAGCTAACACAGCCTTCTGCTTTTCCCAATCATGCAGGAATACTGAAAATTTCAAGTCTACCATTAAGGCAAGGGCTTTGAGAATGGGTTTAGGATGAATTAAGGTATCATGAATCTTAACTCATTATTCTCATCAACAAATAGGACTTTTTCTTGAATTGAGTAATTTCTGCATTGTTATAAGCTTTTGACTAGTGTTTAAGTTCTAACAAAAGTTTATTTCTTCATATTTTGTTAATATCTTTTTTGCTTTTGTAAATTAGAAGAGCGTTGGAGCAACTATATCATCTGATTTCATTACGATAGCTTCTTTTGTACCTAGTTGTATATATTTATATCAATATAATATTCCTTTACCTAAGTAAAGCCAAGTCACACAGGACAGTTGAAAATTGTGGATGGTATTCTTTGAGGAACAGTGCACAATCATAGGATGGAATTCAGTTTTGAGGTCAGGGGATTAAAGAAGAGATTTAAATGTCCTCACAGAAAAATTAAACTCGACCAAAAGAGATAGGAGATAGTATGGAGATCCTGAAAATCTATCACAGGCCAGAGGAAACAAAGTATAAAATGTCAGAAAAGCTGACATAGTATTTGGAGAAAAATACCTGCTTCGGTTTAATTTTGCAGTATACTATTAGGCATGTGACTGAAGAGGAGTGGCCAACTAGTACTAGACAGTAATCTCAGCTCCTCAGGAGGTTAAAGCAGGAGCATCACAAGTTTAAGGCCAGTCTGAGGGAACTTAACTAGACCTTTACATAAAATATATTTTAAAACTGACCTACATGCAACTTAGCAGTGCAAGGCTTGCCTAGTATGTATGATGTCCTAGGATCAATTGCCAGCTACACATCCAGAGGTAGAATGAAAAACAGAGGAAGTATATTAAGGCCTCAAATGTTCAGATTAAGGATTTTAATACCAAATTTTATTACCTGAATACTAAGAAATAGTATGTCTTTCACCCTGAATTGTTACTTTGTCCTCAGGTAAGAACCTCACAGATTATTCTATAAATAGCATTGTGTATTGTCCCGCTATTACTTTTGTTGCCATCTGCAAGCCATACCTTATGCAATATTCCATGTGCTTAAATAACTTGGTTGTGAACCTAAATACAATTCTGGTATGTATGGGGAGATGGCATTTTGGATGCTCGTCCATCACTTCCCAGAATAACTTTTGAATGGGGCATCCTGAGTCAAGTCAAAATAGACTACCACTAGGAAAAACAACAGTGTGTGTGTGTGTGTGTGTGTGTGTGTGTGTGTGTGTGTGTGTGTGTGTGTGTGTGTGTGAATTAGAGGAAGCAACAGAGATAATTACTCAGAGCCAAAAGGAAACACAACATTCTGAGGTTTAATTTTTGGAACTGGTGAGGCTTCATAATAGCTATTCACTTCTAATCATCCTCAAATAATGAATGAATAGAACAGTCAAAGCTATTAGAATAATTTACTATTCATCAAGAATAATAAATGAGGGGAATAGGTTGTTTTTCAAAATTATCTAAAAATAGCAAAAAGGAGAAAGAAAAGCACTGCTGGTGTTCTCTGGTCTGGAATGGACTTGTGCAGTGGTGTTGGTATCACTGGGACACTGGGGGCCACAGAGATAACTTGGAGCCAAGTGTGTGTGCATTCAGTGCCTCTGGATTGGCTTGACACCAAAGTCAGTTGAAACAATGAGAGTCCTTTTGGAGTCTCCATCTCTAAAAAGCAAAGACTTTCCTGCTTTACTAATGCAGTGCCCTCTATCTGTTGTTCTTTCCTCTCATTAATTATGAACACTTCTGACAGGAAGCTCGCAAATCCCAAACACAGCACACAGAGGTAGATGCTTTCAGCCACTTCTGGATACACAGGGCTGCTCATTCATCAATAGTAATGTCATCACTATCAGCCCTTGCATCCCTAGTTCTCTACACAATGCAAATGAGACTCAGTCATCTTTGTCCTTCGTATACTCTCCTGGCAAGTAAGAAGCTTAGATGAACATTGGGACACAGTATCGGAAATGAGAAAAGGGGAGTAGGAAGCTCGAGTAGCTTCCTGTCAGTTTTCCTGCAGGCACTGAATTGCTGTTAGCCTTACCTTTTGGTTATTAGTGGTACACTGAACCTTGATCTGAAGTATCAGCAATGAGAAGTTATACAGTTTCAAATGAAGTGGGTCAAGCAACCCAGAACCTGCATCCATCCCACTCTTGTAACTTCAATAGATTGGTAGTGTCAGATTCCATCAACATTGATACGAAGATTTCTATCATGAATTCATGTTTCTCTATAGTGCAATCTTAAAAGCTGGGCTACCCAGTGTTAGATAAATACATACCATACACAAACAATACGCATTCACATACACTTCTTTTACTAATAGACTTCTCTACACAATGCAAAGTACTTCTGTATATGTAATTTGCAAGGAACAGATCTTCTCTAGATCTCTCTGGCAACATCTAAGACCAGAGTAGCATGGATTTATTGAAGACGGTATATTGAGAGCTCAAGGTTATCTTCAAATGTCTTGTTTCTGACATACAGTTGCAGTATCCTTGTATTAGCTTGACATATCTATTTATTAGAATTTTCTTTCTTTTTAAAAAGAGATAGAATCTCAGTATGTCATCCAGGCTGGCATTGAATTAGTGACTCTCCTTCCTCTCTCTCCAATGGGCTCATAATAAAATGTCCCCAAGTCCTGTGGGCATGTAAACCATATTCCTAGCCCTGCAGTAGATTTTTTAAGTTGATATGAAATTTATTTTTCTAGGTTCAAGTTGATAATCGTGATGCTGTATTAAATTCAAAAATTCAATAATTAATGTCTTTTAAAAATAAGTATTTTCTTCTATATATTGCACAGTTTTCATAATAGTAAAACTTTATTCATTGTTTATTTTAATTGAAATTTAACTTATTGTATTATTCTTCAGTTTACCAAATCTGTCAACTACATCACATAAATCTTTGCTTGGGAATGGCTGTAATACTATGCCATATATACAATTAGGAGCCTTTTGTGGGTGGGTGTTCCTTGCAGAATTAGTCATGAACTTGTTATTGAACATGTAAGAAGGTTTGTCTCTGAAGCCTGTTAAACTGTTATTAACATGTGACTTACATTGTGAATAAAATACCAATAAATATGTATTATGATAAAATAAATAGCATGAACAAATGGTTCCAAACACAATTCACTTGATTCCCAATGTTATAATCAAATGGCTTCATGCAAATGAAATGGCCCCAGTCGTTATCAATGTAATGATGTTGTGAAGCAGCCCTACTGTCTTTTATGCACTTCTCAAAATGCTTAAAATGTCACACTAAAGCACCTTTAAATTAAATAATGCCTTGCTATTTCTGAGGTGAGATGCCTGCTGGGTTTAAATCATTCTTAAAGAAATGAAAAAACATTGGCAATTTTTTCCTACAAAATTAGGTAGTTATCTGATTCTGTGAAAGAAATACATTAACATATTTTAAGTTAAGCTAAACACTTAGTAAATGTTTTGTTACAGCAACCCGTATTACCAAATAATATGATTGCTCCAAAAATGAGTCTGAAAGTTAAACAAGGAAGTCCAGAGCTCTCTGCAATAATATCTAGGGATTTCCAGATGTTTAAAAAGAAAGAGAGCAGCATTTGCTCACCACAGCATCAGAGTTTCTGTCTCTTTCTCTCTCTCCCTCTCTCTCTCTCTCTCTGCCCCTGTCTCCCTGTTTCATCTCTTCCTCTGTCTTTCTGTCTCTTCTCTCTCCCTCCCTTTTCCTTTATCCCCTCCTTCCCTCCTCCCCTCCCTCACTCTGTTCCTTCTTTCCTTCCTTCCTTCCTTCCTTCCTTCCTTCCTTCCTTCCTTCCTTCCTTCCTTTCTTCCTTCCTTCCTTCCATACTGATTCTTTTCTATTTCATTTTTTCCATTTTTTATTCAATATTTTCTTTATTTTATTCAATATTTCTTTATTTCAAATATTATCCCCTCTCTCAGTTTCCCTTCTGGAAACTCCCTATTCCATCCCCCACCCCCTGCCTCCCTGAGGGTACCCCCCACCCCCACCCAACCACTCCATCCTACCTCCCCGAAAGGCCCCTTTTCCTACTGATGCCGGACAAGGTCATCCTCTCCTACATATGCTGATGGAGCCATAGGTCCATCCCTGTGTACTCTTGGGATGGTGGTTTAGTCCCTGGGAGCTCTGAGGGGTCTGGTTGGTTGATGTTCTTCTTATGTGGTCGCAAACCCCTTCAGCTTCTTCAATCCTTTCTCTAACTCCTCCAGTGGGGACTTGGTTCTCAGTTCAATGGTTGGCTGCGAGCATCTGCCTCTGTATTTGTCAGGTTCTGCAGAGCCTCTCAGGAGACAGCTATATCAGGCTCCTGTCTTCAACCATAGTTGAGGTCATCCCACATCGATTTCAAGCAACACAATGTACCACATCATGAAGTGAGGAAACCTAGGCAGTGCTTCCACATTCCATCACCATTATGCTCTGCATCCTTGATCGTGGATTGTGGCTACATGATATTAATGGTCTCAGTACTCAGGTACAAAACTCAAACAGGTTTTAAAACCTTAGTTAAATAAAGTACATGATGTATCTGTAAGTGATTCCTGTAGGTGATCCCTCCATGTGTTCCAATGCTCAAAGTCATATTTTCTGCTCTGATACCTAGTCTACTGAAATTTAGAGTAACATGTTATAGTATGTTCCAGTAAAGCCTCATAGGGTGCTAAAGGGAAAGGAAGTTTCTCTCCATTTTTTCCATTAAGTAATTTGTTTATTCACTTTACATCCCAGTCACAGCCCCCGTCCACATCCCACCAACACAAATCCCTTCTCAGAGAAAGGGTTGACCTCCTTGGATATCTGGCCATCTTACGACATCACGCCAGTCACCACAATACTAAGTGCATCCTCCTCCACAGAGGTCCTACCTGTCACTTCAGCTGGGGGAAGGGAACAGAATCAAAATCAGCCCCTGCTCTAATTGTTAGGGGACCCACATAAAAACCAAGCTGCACATCCACTACAAATATACAGGAACTGTAGGTCCTGCATGCTCTTTGGTTGGGGATTCAGTCTCTGTGAAATCCATGGGCACAGGTTAATTGACTCTATAGGTCTTCTTGTGGTGTCCTTGACCCACTCCCTCAGCTCAGCTTGCTCAGTCCTATCCCCTCCTCTTTTACAAGACTCCCCAGGTTTCATCTGATATTTGGTTATGCCATCTGTTTCCATCCACTGCTGGATAAAGCCTCCTGGGAGACAGTATTGCTAGGTTTCTGTCCCCCACCCCCACCCCCTGCCACAAACATACCATGCTGCCATCACCATCAAAATATCAGGAAGTAAAAATTTGCTGGTCACTAATATCTCTCAACATGAACTGAATTACACAATATAAAGACACTGACTAACAAAATGTATATGAAAGTAGGATCCATCATTCTGTTGAATACAAGAAACACACCTCAGTCACAAAGGCAGACCTCAGAGTAAATGGTTTATGTATTCTAGCTGTTATGCCTTTACTGAGTATATTGTTGGTAAATATTTTCCTCCAGTCTGTGGGCTGCTCTGTCATTTATTTTCTTTGCTGTGAAAAGCTTATCAGTTTGATGTGATCAGTTTGTGTGCTTAGTTTTTTTGTGAAAAGAAAAACAAAAAGAAAGTTGCTAATGCCAACATGAAAGGCATTTTCCCTGACTGTTTTTCATAGAGATTAATGGCTTCAAGTCTAGGATTCAGGTCTTTAACTTATTTTGAGCTGGTGCTTGTATACGATGGGATGCAAAACCTGATTTTATTCTGTTGCTTACAGATACCCAGGTTTTCTAACACTGTACTTAGATTTTCCCCATCCTGTTTTCTTGACAGCCTGATGAAAATCAGTTTACTATATATTCTTGAGATTTTTTTTGTGTGTTTTCTGTTCTGTTCCATTGGCCTTTTGCATCTAACTTTATGCTCATACTATGCTGTTTTAATTACTGTAGTTTGGAAGCAGGAACAGTGATTTGTCCAACAGCAATGAGACCAAAAAAAAAAAAAAAAAAAAGACAGGAAAGACATTCTCATAAAAGGGGAAGTGGTACAACCCTCTCCATTGGCTTTCAGACAATCTCACTAGGTTCCTTCCAGGAATTTAGCAACAGTGACCTAGCAACACTCTCTCTCTCTCTCTCTCTCTCTCTCTCTCTCTCTCTCTCTCTCTCCTACCCTTCTCCCTGCCCCTGTCCCTCCTCCTCCCTCTTCTCTCCCCTTTCTCCCTCTCTCTCTCTCTCTCTCTTCTCCCTCTCTCTCTCTCTCTCCTCTCCCTCGCCTCCTCCTTCTTTCCACCTCCTATTCTATCTCCATCTTCTTTGTGTTCCTGATTGGCCTCTTCCTCTCTTCCTCTCTCTCTTTTCTCTTTCTGACCTTCTCTGTCTACCCTTTCTTTGATTGTGCCCCTTTCCAGGTCCCACTCCTCTCCCTTTCTCAGTAAACTTTATACTAGATCTGTCCTCTGACATGATTATTCAGGAGAATATCTTTGCTGGCCCTGCCAATTTGTTCCTGCCACTGCCACCACCATACTATGCTGTATAATATCACCATTTTAGAAAACATAATACTTCCTGTTTACAAATTATGATTATATGTTTAGAAAAATATCTTTTATGTTTTTCATATAAAAACTATAAGAAATAATTTTTTTAAATAGCATACCACAAATCCAAAGTATTAAATTTATTTGAATTTCAGGCCTTTGGCAGCACACATAGGGCTGCTGCATATATGAACTCACAGAGACTATTTATCCCAGTGTGCATAGGTCCAAGCCAGATGGTGTCCCATTGCTAATAGGGGGAAGTGGACACAAAGTAGACATATCCCTACCCGAAGGCCTATCTCCAATTGTCCTTCACTTACAAAGCAAAAATTAACTCTCTCCAATGGAGTTTTACTGGGCAAACAAACCACACTTAATGGTAGGCGCCATACCCTAGCAGTAAATTGCTAACACAAAACAAAGGTATTTTCAGACATTTTGTCTCATATTGATTTGTTTGGGTGTTTTTTTTGTTTGTTTGTTTGTTTGTTTTTTATTTTTTTTTTTGTTTTTTTGTCTTACTGCTCTTTTGCCTGTATATTATGGTTTTTGATTTGTGTTTTTATGTATGTTTCTGAGTGTGTTCCTTGTGTTTTTCCTTTCTTTCTTTCTCTCTTTCTTTCTTTCTTTCTTTCTTTCTTTCTTTCTTTCTTTCTTTCTTTCCTCTAGGGTTGTTTGTTTGCCTGCTTTCTAAAGATAGAAGTGAAAGAAAGGGTGTAGAAATCTTTCTCTACAGTAAGGAAGTAAACTATTTGCAAATACACACTGAATCTGTCCAATGTGGGTGGAAAAAATGAAAGGAAACACAGTAAATGACAGCACATTTCACATGGAGAGAATTAATACAATTAAAATGTCTACCCGAGTCACATCCTATGCAGATTCCACCAACATAGGTGTTGCAGGTCAATTGATTGGAGAAAGAGAGACACTAAACAATGAATCCAAGCTTCTTACTAGCAGAGGAGCAGCCTCCTTGGGACTGAACCCCTACCTCCTTGAAGCTCTTGTTATTGTTACACAAAAGGCACCTTTAGTAAGTCAATTTCTGCTGACCAAAACATCTTATCTGATCTAGGGGCTATCTTGAAATAACCATCACCTAAGCAATTTTCACCCGGGGAGACTTCCTGGTGTGCCAGGCATGTCTCTGGACTAAGTCATCCAAAGGCTGGGAGAAAACTTCAAAGGAATAACCCCATAAAAATCTCAGATAACAATCACTGACAAAAGCCTACATCAAAGCTTAAGTGCCATCACTCCAGATTCTTCGCAGATAGGAGGGCACTGTTAATCTGTTTAACACACAAAAAACCCTATCAGGATTCCCATTTCCACATAAATTTAAAAACAAAACAAAACAAAACAAACAAACAAACAAACAAACAAAGACAATGCTAAAATCCTACGGGGAAGCAAAGAAGAACCAAGCTGCTGTTGTTTAGATTTTTCCTGTTCCTTTCTTAAAAGAGCTAGGTTTTGCTCCCAGGGCGTGGCTTGTAAATTGCTATTTTTAGGCTGTTTTTCAAGCTTGGTTTCGGTTAGTTCAAGTGTAGTTTCCCTTTCCGAGTCATTCGGATTTTCTTGGAAGACATGTTCTTTGTGCCTTTATTGAGCATACTTAGGGTTCAAGAGTTTGCCACTGTGCTTAGTCAGAACAAACATGTAAGCTCTGATAGATCTGACCTTCTAATTCGCAAGCAGCTGTTCTTTCTCTCATTTTATTTATCCAGCTGTGTACATTCTTGCCTTGATCTGGTCACAGCCTTAAGTTGGCATATTTGCTATTTCCACTATTCAGATTTTTAGCTTCCTTTCTTATGTTCATCAATGCTAGCTCAATGCTTAATTCAAAATAAAGAAAATCTTTACATGTTAGAAAATATGTACATATGTGGGAGATAAACAATAAACACATCATGAATAAACAATAAAATTAAATTACAATGTATGATATCAATAACCTCTATATAAATCAAAAGTGAGAGGAATCAGGATATTGGAGACTGTGATTTTAAAAAGATGATCAACATAGACAATACTATATGTATAATGCTCAGACAGTGCATTATATGTGGTAACTAGCTATGTGCATCTTTGAGAAAAGGGCTAAGGGAGCAAAGGATGTTCCTCAAGTTCTAGAGAATCAGGGAAGATGCCATCTGGTTACTACTAGGACTGAGAAAAGCTTTGTCAACTACTTTATTGACTTTGATTTCTGTTGTGAGTGTGGTAGTTGTAGGTTTGCTAGTGAATGATACTTACTTATGTTTAGAAAAACCTGCCATTGCTGCTACTGTTGTAATCAACAGTAACAGAAGCCAAATCATTTGACAGAAATGGTGACAGTAGAAGTAGCAAAAAGTTTTTAGTTTTTGCATAAATATGCAGAAAATGTAAAGCTCATAGAATCTTACAAAATAGTGATTGCAATCATGTGAAAGAGATACAAAAAGGAACGCTAAAGATCACCAAAATTCCAGGCTTGAGAAACAGGAAAGATAGTGCCATTCTCCAACATGATAGAGAACACTGTGGATAAGGCAGTTAAGGAGGAAGAACGAGGTTAAGTGTTAGACTACATTTTAGATTCCTAATGAGCATCTACCTGGAGATGTCAGGTAGGCAAATGGCTTCATATTTCTGAGATATCTTAAGTGGGGATATACATGTAGAAGTTTTCCAAGAAATTACATATGAAGTGCTGAGATTCAGTGGTGTCACCAAAGAACTATGTCCTGGCACATAAGAACATAGTTCTATCATAGAGGTTCTACCATAAGAGGGCAGTGAGGTGAAGAAGAAACAGGGGCTGAGAAGGATGTACAAAGGAGGGGGAAAAAACAAGAGAGAATGATATTCTAGAAGGCATTGTTGCAATACGAACAAAGTAGCTCTGCTAACTGCTGAGTGCAGCAGGTCACAGCTATAGCCTGATAGGTGTTGACTCCACAGTGGGGGCGGGGAGTGGAGATACAGGAATAGCAAACTGTAGTCTAGTAAATCCCAGCAAGTTCCATATCTCTCAGTAAGAAAGTGATGGCCAGGCATCATCCAATGAACCTAAAGTTCATGATCATAAATAGAGAGACCAAGACTAAGTGAGAGTAAGTTTTCTTTCAGTAATATCCTTCCGATGTGCATGTCATTGACAGGTAGTGATATGGATTCAGTTTTAACTGTATATGGTTGTTTCATAAGGGATTAGGTTATACTGATAAACCATGGAATTTAAGGTTAAAAGGAAACTGATCCTGGTGGATTAAGAGATTGTGGGTCTTGGGAAGCGTGTAGCTGTAGAACAGAATCTGAGCAGACACCACACCTAACCATCTGGCATTTTAGAAATTTCATATCGCCTGAAGGGTGTAGTAAATTTTATCCAGGTGACAAAAAGAGAACAGCCTTCAGACAGGGAGCTACTGGGGCACTGATTTTTCAGATATACTAAACATTATTGTGGAACTGAAACATTGGAAGTAGGAGAAAAAAAAAAACAGAAAAAAGACCAAAAGACACCCCATATCCTCCATGAAGGATCTGAAACATGTTGGAAAATCCATATTCACTCTCTCACTGCCCATCACTCATGGAGTTTCAGACCCTAAATTTTTAAGGTTTAGTAGATAGTAGATTTAGAGTTTTACTAAATGTTTTTATATATTATTTAAATTCTATCTAGGCTGTTAAGGAATGTGTGGATATGTTTTATTTGTCACTTAATTCTACATGTTTCTGATGCAATGGCATGAAAATAGTCTACATGTATAGCATATGTGGTCATAGGTCAGTGGGAGTCAGTATCTGCATCTTTATTTTATTGCTTTGTTAGTTTGTGAACATTCAAGTAACTCTTCTGCGGATCTATATAAACTGCCTATCTAATTTTTGAGAACTCTTGTGTTAGCATTTCATTGCTGAGAAATAATTTGTGGGAAAACAACTTGAAGGAGAAAGTGTTTATTTTGGCCTATTTCACAAGTATCAGACTACAGTAGTTTAGCACAGTATTACTGAGCTGCACAGCATGAGTTCATTCCAAGAAACTGAATGTGGTGGTAATGTTCTGTCCTTCAGCTTCCTCCTGCCATGCCTCCCTGTATGCTTCCTGACCTCTTCTCTTTTTGCTGAACTCAACATTTTAAAATTATCACTTATCACAATGAACTTCCCTTTTACTCCTGTGTCATTCTGGGTTTGTCTAAAATGTTCCTCAAAAGCTATGTGCTAAAGCTAATCTCAACAATGAATGAATTGACAGTTAGACAGAGACTTTGTAGGTGACACTAACTGAGGGACAAGCCCACATACTCCCCCAGCCCTGCTCTCTCCCATCTCTCTGCTTCCTTGCTGCTATGTGGTAAGCAGCTGTGTATCCTTATTGGTGTGATGTGGTTGCCATAGGCAAGAAACATAACCAAGCAAAACAAACACTCTTTTTTCAAGTTGTTTTTCTCAGGGTTTATGTTATAGCTACGGAATGCTAACAAAATTATTTTAAGAGATTTTTGAATTTCCTGCCCATCTCTTTCTGTTTTTTAATTGTTCATTTGTTGCTGAAGAACATAAAAATTGACTATGAAATTTCTGTAATCTTTGTATATTTTTCATGATTATTCTCACTGATTATATTTTCCTGGTTTCATTCCACTCTGGTCTCATAAAACACAATAAATTGTGTTGGTTCTTTCTGTACTTTTAAGATTTTCTTCATGGCCTAAAATTTATTTCATTAACTAATGTGTTCAGTTTCAAGATTTCTTATTGGGTAATTTTTGAGAAATATAATTTCTTTGTATTTGATTGATTTCTCCATTATGCTCAGATTTGCTTTTAGCACTTTTGTTGTTGCTGGTCTACCTGTATGCTCTTGCTCTTTCTTAGAATCACTATTTTGAATCACTTCATATATTTCCTCTAGCTTATGATCTTATGGAGAGTTATTTTGATATTCTGGAGCATCCATGCTTCTTTGAATGTTTCCTATATTTCTACATGCCTATGATTATATAATTACACCCTTACTGACTGGAAAGTTGAAAATAAGTTATTGTACTGAATAGAAAAAGTTAGATATTTACCCCTAGGCTGGTCTCCAGAATCTGAAGTCCTAGGCATCTTTATGGGCTTTCTGCTTTTCCCTTCTTTTCCCTATCCCAGTTCAGATACATGTAAGCTTCCAAACTTGCATGTATTCAGGTTCCATGGACTGAGTCTTGATGTCCCTTTAGATTGTAGCAGCAGATACTGCAGTCTTGGTAGTATGGAATATGAAAAGAACTGTCCCCAGTCCCATGGGTTAAGTACAAATGACAGAATCTATTGTGATATCACTAACCACAGTAGTGTGTCACACGATGTAAAGAGTTGCTCCTTGCTCCTTGCTCCTTAGGTCCTTAGGTCCTTAGGCAGGGGGTGCTTGGACCTGTAGAAGCAGTAGTCATGGTTCCTACACCACAGGATCAGATAGACCCTTCCCAGGTCCTATAGCATGATCTCAAATGATAGAGGGGACCATGGTATCAGTGATCACCATCAACTCAAGGTCATTGGATGGAAAACAAATCTTTGTAGATCCCATAATAGTCCTGTTGCTTACAGCATGAATGAACATTTTTCTCTTTCTCTGGCTGTCTTCTCCAGATACAAAGGAATAAATACAGCAACAGTAAAATTTGGGGCACAAGGAGCTGTGTTTACAAGGCTGTAAGCCAGAAAGACGACTTTCTCTAGGTTTCTAGTGTATGTGTGTGTGTATGTACAGGTGATATTTAAAGTCACAGTGCTAATGTGAAGGACATGAAGATCTCTACGTGGAGCTATAACTTCTTCCAGCTTCACATTTTGAAGCATGGAAAGAGGCATTCTCCAGCTGCAATGAAGGAAAGGCAGGTAGAATGGCAGGTTTACAGTGAAACAAATGAAGCAAGCAAAACAAAATAGAGCATGAAAAATACTTACAGACACAAAGACACAAACATGGACACACACACACACACACACACATACACACAGACAGACACACAGTCCCCTTTCCCTGTCTGTTAGAAATCATAATAGATAAGAAAGGACAAAGATAAATAAGCTGTGGGTGGGGAGGACAAATCATTGTGAGCCTAAATAAATATATAAATACATAAATAAACCTTTGAATTTGTTTTGTGCTGGCATGGGCCTTCCCTTAACTATGGTTTGTATGCCCAGTGAGACACTGGGAAAAACTCCAGTTTTTGAGCAGTTGCCAATTGGAGATAGCTTCTGTGTTAAGAACAGGGACTCATGTGTACTGCCCCTTCTTTATGCTAGAATTCTGTCTGACTTGGACTTCTGCAGGCCCTCGATGTTGCCACCATCTTTGTGGGTTCACATGTGTGTCAGCACCATTGTATCTGATAGACTGCTTTCTTGGTGTCATCCTTCCCCTCATGCTCTTAGAATATCTCCACTTCTTCTTCTGCAGAATTCCCAGAGTCCTGACAAGAGGGTTTGATGAAGACATCACATTTAGGACTGAATGTTTATCGTTGCTCTGAACATTGTCCAGTTGTGGTCTCTGTATTCATTCCCACCTACTACAAGAGAAAGTTTCTCTGATGATGGTTGAGCAAGAACTGATCTATGAGTATAGAAGAATGTCATTAGGAGTCATTTTACTGCCACATTGCTTTAGCTGAAAAATGGTATTTGATTTTCATCTAGGTCCGTGCCTATCTAGTTATAGATTACTGACTACCCAAGCAATGTCAGGCCTGGCATCCATCTCATGGGCTTTAAATCCAATCGAGTAGTGGTTGGTCACACCCACAGCTTTTGTGCTACTATTGTACCAGCATATCATGCAGGCAGGTCATCACTAGAGATTGCAGTGTTTGTAGATTTGTGAATGTTTACTTTTCTCCTTTGGTAGCGTTCACTGAGCTTCTAGTACTATGGTTTAAGAGTAGCTTCTCTGCTTCTCTTGGACCAGCCTGTTCTTTCAGTCATATTTAAAACACATGAGACTGTGGAGTTCTCATACAGTCAGAATTGAAGGTGTTCTGCTACGATGGGGGTCAACAGTCATCTTTATCGTGTGAGAAGTGTGGAGTCCTTTATCACCCGGGAACTGGAGTTAAGGCTTCAGTTACTGTTGGACTCTTCTTGCTGTTCAAGGTCACAGTGTTTTCCTGGCTGCTTTCCAAAATTCTCTTTCAGTCTCCTCAATATTAGCTTTTTCTTCTCTGGCCAAGTTCTTTTCTGTCAAGTGTCATAAGCAATTGACCTGTATTTGGTGGTTTCTGCATTGTCAAATTTATATTAATGTAGTTTTTTGTTTGTTTGTTTGTTTCTATAACGAAATACCTGAGGAAGCAAAGAAGGCATGGTACTTATGACTGGCTTATTTTACTTTATAGTTCTATCCATGCTGCCTTAAAGAAGGGGTTCCATTTTGGGGGTTAATACTGGTCATTATGAAATATGCAACAATTTGTATATCCATTCATTTATCAAGCAACCTTAGGTGATTCTACATTTTGACCATTTTCAATGGTGCCATAATAAACACTGGAGAAGACTGCTAGTCCCTTTATATACTGATTTCATTTCCTTGGATGTTTTTCCAGTTGTGGGTTGGCAAGATCCTGTGGTAGTTAGTTCTATTTACCATTTTCTGAGAAACATTCCCACTGTTCTCCATAATGATGAGAGAAATTTACATTTCAACAACAATGTGCCAGGACCCCCTTGTCTCACCTCTTTGGCATTTGTTGTTATTACCATTACCATTCTCACCGAGATGACATAATGCCTCATTTTGAGTATAACCTTTGGGCTTTCTTGATGATTAATGCTGTTGAACATTTTTATGTCTTTGTTCGGCATTGTTATATCTTCTTTCAAGAAATGCCTTTTCAGATCATTGTTACAATATAAAAATACAACTGCTACTTTTTGCTATTGAGGCTTTTGGGTTCCTTGAGTATTTTCATTATTGGTACCATGCTTGTAGATGTTTTCATCCGTTTCATCTTTAGATCTCTTCATTTTAAAGAATGAAAGATTATCATCCACAAAGCTTATCTTAGGTTTCTATTGCTGTGATAAAGACAAGACCAAAAGTAACTTGAGAAGAAAATTGTTATTTTCATCTTATACTTCTAGGTAAACAGTCCAATACTGAAGGAAATCAGGAGAGGAACTCAAGCAAGGCAGGAACATGGAGACAAGAACTGAAGCAGATACTGTAGAAGAAGGATTCTTACTGGGTTGTTCCTTGTGGCTTGCTCAACCTGCTTTCTTACACAACCCAGCACCACCCACTGTAGAATGAGCCCTCCCACGACAATCATTAATCAGGCAATGCTCAATAGATTTGTCTATAGGCCAATCTTTTTTTTTTTTTTTTTTTTTATTACCTTGAGTATTTCTTATTTACATTTCGAGTGTTATTCCCTTTCCCGGTTTCCAGGCCAACATCCCCCTACCCCTCCCCCTCCCCTTCCTTATGGGTGTTCCCCTCCCCACCCTCCCCCCCATTGCCGCCCTCCCCCCAACAGTCTAGTTCACTGGGGGTTCAGTCTTAACAGGACCCAGGGCTTCCCCTTCCACTGGTGCTCTTACTAGGATATTCATTGCTACCTTTGCGGTCAGAGTCCAGGGTCAGTCCATGTATAGTCTTTAGGTAGTGGCTTTCTATAGGCCAATCTTACGGCAGTGTTTTCTCAATTTATAGACCTCTTTCCCCTTTGTCAAGTTGATATCAAACTAACCAACACAGTGATATTTAAAAATCTTTACCATTTGTTCGGACAAAGGGTGAGAAGTAACCACAAACTACAGCAGTCTGTGTCAGAGCTGCCCTACACCCTATAGAGAGTCCAGAAAGAGATGTCCCCCTCTTATCGTTATCCTGATCACAGAGATAAAATACATGCCTGCAGGCTTCACTTAGTTTGATATAATCTCATTTGTCTCCTTTTGCCTTTGTCGTATCCTCTTTTGAAGTAGTGTTAGATTCACTGCCTACCATCAGTCTCTTGAAGGTTCTCTGTTATATTTTTTCCTACTGGTTTCACAGTCTTTTACTACATGACGTTTTGGAAGCATGATGGTTTACTGACATCTTATTACTTAAAATTATTCAAATTTTATTTTAGGTAACTGGAAAAGAACTGGCTATTTCTGAGGCATAGTAAAGACTTGGAACTCATAGGAAGTACTTGGGTGAAACTGGAGGCTCTTCAGTAACTGTCCCATAGGACACATGTGACCCACCAGAGCTTACTTCTTCTTGCCTAATCCTCTTTTTTCTCTACTTTTGAGGATTTCATACACCCATACAATGAAATGTGTTTATGTCTATCCCTCATTTTCTACCCCTATTTCTCATAATTTTCCCCTAATATGATCTTATCTAATTCCCTGTAGTTTTTTTTATAACCCAGTAAGTTCAATTAGGGATTCTCACAAATGATATTTCTTTTTTTAACCAACTGCCTCTGTTGGCAAAGGAGTAGTTGGCCTCCTAAGCAGCCTAGCTGCACTCACAATCCAGCATCGACTTCCCCAATATCCAGGTTCTCTGTGTTTCTATATCAGCATTTCAAAGGTACTTTCACAGGGTTCCGCTCAGCCACTTTCAGCTGGAACTAGATAATTGTTTGCTAGTTGCCTAATCAATCAATTTAATCACAAAAAGGTGATGTTGCATAATCAATTGGTTTAAGCACTAATGCTTTCCAGACCAATAGAATTTGGATGAATAAACATGTCCATGGAACGAATCATATGACCTTAAAAACTGTTTTTAAATAAACACTTTTCCTCGATGCCAGTTTCATAAACTTTAGTTTAAGCACCAGAAACACAAAATAACCTCCCCAGCATCTTCTACTTTCTGTGGTCATTTAAGAATTAGCTTTTCTCAAGCTAGTTTTTTAAAGCTAGATTAATATATAAACTATCAGCTAAATTTGTAGCCAGTAAAACTAGGATTAAAATGGAACTAAGGTTTAGCATAAAAGCATAAAAGTAAAGGAGAAACAAGGCCATGTAAGTAGAATTGGGAAAAAAAAAAAAAAAAAGGTGCCCGAATGAACATTTTAATTAACTCACATGCAATTTTAATTAAAAACATAATGTGTCAGGAAAATGAGTAATGCCTTAGGGCAATAAAATATCTGTGTTTCCTGCTTAATCTTCTGCTTCATCTCTTTCATAGCACGTGTGTGTTATTGTTAAGATTTTTTTCTCCTCTATTTTACAGAGAGCTTCTGCTGACAGAATGAGTCCAGCATAATGAGAAAGTTGTACAAAAATACTGTGTGAGAATTCTTTTTCTTTCTTAACCAAATTCTTGATTTTCTGATTATTTACATTTTCAAAACACACTGTTTTCTGGAAATTTGATAGCTAAATAGAATTAAAATGTCTAAATTCACTATGGTACAAATTTATTACCTCCTTTGTGATTAGGACTATAATTACCGGACACCAGTTCGGGTAATATTCCCTTAGCTGTTAAGTGGGAGCACTTGACACTTTGTGGAATCCAGAAGTAGTGCTGACTTAGAGTTATGTGATTTTAGAACCTATTTTTACCTATTTATGATCCTTGATCTATAGATACATATTCGACTGTGGAGTAAACATGGAAATTATGTCCTCTCCCTCTTTAGAGTTTTATTATAGTGAAATGAAAATTGTTTTGTGTTCTTTGCTTATGACCCACCATTTCCCTCTAAGGAGACTTAGTCTTGGCAACTGCAAAACTGGAGGAAATGGAAACCCATCAGGAGCCTGGGCACCATATAATGAGAGAATAGACGGAAAGTCTATGAGGGGAGTTAGCAAGGAATATCACATCATGGCCAACACACATGGTCAGGGATATCTTAAAACCTCTTACTTTGGGGTATCTGATATAAGCCACCCTTTCTATCTTCTTGAAATAAGTCTGGAAATCCCACACTGCTCACTTTGAATTTGTCACCTGGATTTAGAGCTACAAAACTCTTAAAAACTCAGGCTGACTGCTAAATTTCACTGGATTGTGATAACATGCTGATTCATGAGTAAAAAGACTCAACTAGAATCTAGAATCCATTAATCCCAATGGCTGCTCTAGTTGCCTTCCAGTCAAAGGTGTGGCTGTCTCCTATAGATAGCTACGTTTTCTACCACTACTTTTGGTTTCTGGGAAGTCTGGGACATATCTTCTATAACTTATTGAAACCAAATCATATAAAAGTATGGCATTACAATTTATGATTATTGTGTTTTGTCTGACAACAGACCTTTCCTAAAGTCCAAGAGGTAAATTATGATGAAAAAAATGTATTATAACTGTTTCATCATCCTTCTTAGGATTGGCTGGTGCCTGGCAATGGAAAAGTCGGTGCTTCCTTGAAACTACAAGAGATATCAATCAGTATAAAAGAAGTAAACAAAATTTAAAAAGTGAGTAGAAATGCCAGAGTCCAAAACACCAGACAAGGCAATTGCATACCACAAAGGCTTTCTAGTTTAGCAATATAGAATCTGCATATTGACTGCAGTGAATGTGGAGAATTTTTCCAATAGGAATGACACTGATGAGAAACATGCCATCAGCCTTGGAGTGATTTCATGGCTTCCCCCCCAAAACTTAGATTCACAGTTAGGACATGGCTTTAGGTGTCAGGAACCGGACTGCGGGACTAGGCAAAACTAGAGTCCTGCCCTGAACAGATTCCAGAGAAGGGCTTGACCTTTTCAAAGAACATGTTCCCGGAAGACTGTTGCCTCATTGTCTAAGGAGACTATCTTGCAGTGTAATGATTCACCTTGTGTCCTTGGGCACTTCCCTATACTCTCCCCCTCCCTAAGCTTCAGTTCCTGCTACAATTCCTGCTTCAGAGCTTTAAATGCTGTACAATCCTCTCAATAAACAGACCTTGACAAGGACACTGCTTGGTCTCACTCCTCTTTCTCGCTCATTCCTCCTCAGGCTTGGATCCCCCTCGGTTCCTGTAAATTACGAAGCCCCTGCGGGCAGGGGTATTTAGGAACCAACCATGGCATCGTTTGTGGTTGGTTGCCTTATGTAAAGAGCTAATCTCAAAAGATGAGCTCTCCTTTGGTGAGATACTTATTCAACATACAGAACTGAAGTACAAAACCTTGTGTTGCCCTTGGTTCCCAGAAGAGATCTCATTACCTGGAAGGTTTCTTCCTGTTCTCAACTCTCCTGTGGCTTCCCACACAGTTGGGGAGCCATCAATCTAACAAATCAGGTATATTTTATAAAAGCCTTTTATTCCTTTCAATAATTTGTTCACAAAGCATTACTTATAAAAAGACAAACTTGTTTACATTTAAAAAAATCTTATATTACCTAAATTCAATGTTCCTATACTAAATCTTAATGCTAATTTCAGGTTTTCTTAACAAAAATCTGTTTTAAATTATTTTGTGTCTTACTAGAGGCTCCATTGTAATTTTATATTTATTTACTTTGTTATGAGATGGTTCTCACTATATAACCCCAACTAGCCCAGAACTCACCCAGGATGGCTTCAAATTCAGAGTTCTGCTTGCCTCTGACTTCTGAGAGCTGGGATTTAAAGGATTTATACACCGCTCCTGGCTTGTAATTTTACTTTTTATCCAGCAAAGGTGAAGACTGGAATAGGCAGCATCAGACATTTTAGAGTTGAACTAGCAGTGTGCTGTAACCATCCCTTGGTTTTGCCTCTGCTCCAGTTCTGCCTACTTCTCTGGGATCAAGGGAACTTCCTAAGTTAAGTCTAAGAATTCTTAACTCACTGTCTTCACTTTCTCTAGATTAAATATAAGTAACTGTGAACAGACAAGCACCGGAAGTCACATGTACTGGGCTGTGCATTTTCAAAAGCAATCATATCACACACAATCTGGGATTTTTACTTTTTTGCCCTTTTGGTACCTGACCTATTCTGTTTTCAAGACTGTAAGCTGAAGCAAAAGGTTTCAAGGAAATGTTAGTTGACCTTCATAGAAGAAAAGCTAATGTTTCTCTGACAGCCTAGACTTAGAGATTTAGCAGAAGTCAATAAACAGTGTGTGGGGGAGCTAACCAAAAGAGAATCCTTTTTAGAGAGACTGGGTTATGGTCCTTGAGGTCCTTGCTTTGCTTCCTAGAGCAGGAGGTGACATTCTCACCTCTACCTTTGTGTGTATTTTCTGTATCAACTCCTACACCCATCAGAGCATGGTGCAAGAAAGCAATACTGGTGACTTCCCTTATGTAGTCTCAGTACTTCAGGGAACATAGATGAGAACTGCTGTTTCTCCTTCAGTTTTCACAAAACTCTTCAGTTTTTTGGGACCCTCCCCATGTGTTTTTCTTCCCGTGCCTTCTCCCTATAGCTCAAATGCCCACAGGGAATCTGTTACTAGTAAAATTAATAAAACTGTAATCCTACTCCCCAACTTCCTTCTATCTATTATAATTTTATCAGTTCTTTGGAAGGAAGTCAATGAAATGAATAGTGTATGCCCCATTGGGTAGTAAACTCAGCCTTGGAAAGTGTAGGTCACCCAAAAGGCAGATGCAATGGTGACTGAGTCACCTGTATGCAGCCTATACCCTGTATTTCCTTCAGAGGGTTTTTTGCTGAATAAGAGGGACAAGATTCTTTTTTTTTTTTTTTTTTTTTTTTTTAATGTTTTTTTTTTTTTTTATTATTAACTTTGGCATTTCTTATATACATTTGAATGTTATTCCTTTCCGGTTTCGCAAACATCCCCTCCTCCCCTTCCTTATGGGTATTCCTCCCAACCCTCCCCCCTTTGCTGCCCTCTCCCCAACAGTCTAGTTCACTAGGGGTTCAGTCTTAGCAGGACCCAGGGCTTCCCCTTCCACTGGTGCTCTTACTAGGATATTCACTGCAACCTACGAGGTCAGAGTCCAGGGTCAGTGAGGGACAAGATTCTTGGTCAGAGAAAACTCACATAAAACTTAGCAATCACTCAGAGCCCATTGAAATCCCCATGGTGTGCGGTGCAGTCCCTAAGGCACTCCCAGCTTTGCCTAGTCTTCAAGGCAGGCAAAGTGGTATCAATTATTTACTAAGGCTCTGATGCTGGCTCCTCTTGCCATAGGAGATTTTATGAAAAGAAGAAACCCTTGTGACTTTATGGGGCACGTCTCCCTGTAGGAGATAGGGATTGCAGAAGAAAGCCTGTGTCTAGAAACTTGTACTATTCAGGGTGCCTTGGGTTCTTATGGCTTCTGTGCTACCTCTGGCCTGACAAGGGAGATTAAAAATCATTTCCTAACCCACAGGGGTGCTTCTGCTTTCACTGGATATAAAGTCATTTTATTAGATTATTATCATTTTAATGGGTACTAATCAGCTGGTAAACATACGGGCAAAGCTTGTATCCACACCTGTTCTCAGCTGGTATGAAGATCTCTTTGCAGCATTTCACATACATAGGCTGAGTTCATTAAATACTAAATACTGTATTAATAATTGACTTCCTTGGAAACAAATTGGCCCCAGTGCTGTGTGTTCTGTTTTAATTTTCCTTACAGAGACACGAAAGGCATAGAAGACTTCTCGTATGGAGTATTTTAACCGAGTAATAAAGCTTGTTATTGAAAACAACAGTTCTGACGCAATTTTGCTAGTTCCCAGGGACTCGTGAAAAATTCCTTCTTTGCTTTTGCAAGACTATTCATTTCATTTAGCTTTTAAAGCCTATCTCCATTCTGTCTCAAAGGCAGCATTTTGCATTTTGAAGCCAAAATATAATGCCTTTTTAGGAAAATAAGAAGAAATAAGGACTTTATCAACTTAGCCCAACTTACTGAATACATGTCTGCAGTTAGTAGTTAGTATTATTTTTTAAATATACATTTCAGATCTTCATTTGATTATTAAACTTTTAAGGATGAAATGAGTAAAATCAATGCAACATCCAGAAACATCAGATAAGGACAGTAAAAGAGAGAAAATTTAAGTTTTAACTCAATATTTTTAGATTTTCATTGAGAACTCCATTAAGATGCATTTTGATATGCATAACCATGTCCCACCCACTTCCTCAAAGGTCTCACTCTTCCTGATCTTCTGCCCAACTTCCTGCCCTCTTTTACTTTTAATTTTTTAAATAACTCATTGAGTCCAACTATGTTGACTGTGCTCTGATGGAGGGCCATCCACTGGAGCCTGAACAACTTTCTAGGGACCACATTCTTAAATAAAATTGTTATAGAAACTCTTATCACATTAATTGCCAGCAACTTTTCCAGTCAAAAGTCAGGCTTCTTGGATCTCCCTCCCTACCACCTACCATCACCACCTATGTTGGGGTGTTAACTGGTTTGATCTTCAGCAGGTTTGTCCAGGCAGCCATTGCTGCTCTGAGTTCTTGAGGGCACGGTGCATGTCACGCACAGAAATCACTATCTCACAGCAAGTGCTCCCAGTCTTTGTCTCTTAGACTCTTTCCACCCCATTTTATACAATGTTTCTTGAAATTCTTGAGAAATGTATAGAATAGATGTCTCACCAGGGGCTGAGTGCTCTATAGACTCTGTACATTGACCAGTTGTAGGTCTTCCCTCCTCAGTGGTAAAGAAAAGTTTCTCTGATAATGGTAGAGAACTGCATTAATATATGGTTCTAAGGATAAGTATTTAGGAAGCATTTTAATACCATATTTATTTAGCAAAACAATACTGTAGTGGTAGGTGGTTAATCTGCTCCAATCTCCTTTAGGCAGCATCATGCGCTCCCTGTTATCTGCCCTATGTTCTGGATTCTTGAATGAAAGACACACATTCCATTTTATATTTAATATGCCATAAACATCTCAATGGCTCTATCACTTCCAAACTTCCACGTTGCTAATGCCTACCCTTAGATACTCCTAAATTATTACTTACTAAAAATCTATACTGCATCTTTGCTACCCAAGACCCAATGTGCCACTCTTCTCAGCCTCACATGATTGCATGCTCTCTCTTCTATAGCTCTCAATGCTGCATCTTATTCCTTTCCAGGCAATGGTGATTCTTTTACTCTTCCTGTGTCCCTTGTCTGGGAACTTAAAAGTCCTGCCTTTGTCTCCTTACCCAGCCATTGGCCTAATACTGCAATGTTATTTAACAATCTAATGCAACTTGGGACAGAGACCCTCAATATCCTACAGGCAGACATGCAGGTTCCCATGTGATTTTGGGAGCCAAATTAATGCAAATAGCATTAGAACTAATCTACAACACAATACTATTTCACTTTCTTCTAGTACCTGTCACCTCCTCAACCTTGGACTATTGACCACGTTTGCATCACTAATGCATGAGTTACCTTCTACAGAGTAGGCCTTAAATCTAATCCATAAGTGATTGGTTACTATTATAGAGGGCATGTCACCATTGGTCCAATAGGTTTATCTTACCAAGCTTGTCATTATTGTAGCTTCCATGTTTCATAGCTGACTTCTTTTGCCCCAGCATCCTACAAGGCATAAAAGCTACCTAGCAGGAGGGAAGCTACTACATTTTACCTACTTGATTTTTCCATGTCCTGTTACCAAATGGTGCAGAGTTTTCAGTAAAATGAGTCTATCATCAAGCTCTAGTGGAATGACCTGTGTTGTTTCCTTGGTTTCTGAGATTCCCTCTGAATAACAACTCAAAAGGAATATATTCCACATGTGGCACTTGGGTACTTGTTTGATAAGTTGTGGCATCTGAAAGGAGCACTGTCCCCACCCCAATCTCTCCATGTAGAGTAACTCTGTTCAAGATTACTATCAGAAAAAAATATAACGAATATATAATGTATAATATATAATACATAATAAATATATAATATAATATAATTTAATACAATATATGTAATATGAAACATACAATGTATAATATACAATATATAATATGCAATAAATGATATATAATAATATATAACACACATATGTATATTAGGAAGACCTTAGAATGGTAGGTTTCCACATGTTTCACATACCCCAAGCACATTAATGCTAGGTGTTTCTTGCCAGATATCCTCTACCCTATCGTCCCATACATTCTCTACTTAAGCCTCTCCTTCTCCCATTAGTCAGCTTCCCCCACCCCACTTCCATGAGCATAAGGACACTTTCTAGAAAGCCTGATATTATTTCATTTAGTCTTTAAAACATATCTCTATCCTGCCTCAAATGCAGCATTTCACTTTCTGGATCCAAAATACAGAACCTTATCATTCTGATTACCAAATCCATATGGTAGAAGGAAAAGCTAACCCACAAAATTTGTTCTTTGACCTCCAGACTGGTGCTAGGGTAGACATCCCCTAAATGTGTGAAACTTATTTTCTAAACAAGTGATCATAATCCCCCTGAATTCCTAGTTAGAAGCTTAATGTAACACCACTGCCAATCATTTACTGTCACCAACATTTTAGTTGTTATAAGGTAAGTTAGCTACAGAAAGGAGCAAAGGAAGAAGCCTTCATGGTGACCAGTGTCTACGACAGACACAGAACTGCTTTACTGCAGAATACCATGTGACTATTCAAATAGTAGAGACTCAAAACTGGCTGGAATCAACATAACCACAAGATGGCTGCTAGCTATTCTTTATTGTAATAGCTTCTTTATACAATTAGCCTTGTAGGATTGGCTATTTGCACAGTATACCCGATACCATGACATAAAAAACATATGAACACCAAAGGTCCTGACCAATAATTGAAATTACTCTCCTTTTCCTCTCTTCATAGTTCGCCCACAAGACCCTCTATCCAAACTCCCATTTGATACTACTATGTTGAAATGTTTGCACTTAGTCATTAAGCTTATATTTTTTTCCTATAATAAAATTTCCTTCCAGTGCCTTACTTTGTTTTATCTCTAAATTCTTTCACTGATGTTGACAAGAACCTGAAAAACTAAACTAGAGAAGTGTCGATTTCCCTATGCCTTAAACTTACAACTGACACCAGGTACACCTTCTATATAGTAGCAGTGTCAAACTTATAAAACACTTATTATTTCTGAAGTTTTCAAGGTGAACACTCCTAAGGTTCAGTGAGCTTAATTTTTTTTACTACTTGAGTGTCAAAGCTAAGGCTGAGAGCTTAGTCTATTTTGTTCTACGTCATACTTTTCTCTCTCTGATAAGAACACTTACATTTCCTAATCTCAATGCCATCTCTGACATGATTATTTTGACAAGAAAAGAAGCAGAGGTGGAAATAAAGTCATTTTTTTTCTTGTCCATATTAACAAAGGAAGAGACAAACACATTTTCGCATCTAGATCCACATGCTATTCCACCTGAGTTATTGCTGCATACATACACATTCATGCGCACATATAAAAACATGCTGTAAAATTTTGCATGGCTTGTTCCTGAATATGTGAAATACCTGATACACACATGTAAACACACAGATACACACACACACACACACACACACACACAAACACAAAAATACAATGGTGTGATTCTGTTTTCTCAAGTTGTTTACATATGAAGACTTGTGGAGGTGTTATTGGAAAGAGGGATTACAGTGGAATTAATAAACATGGAATCTTTTGAAATAGGTAGTATTTAAATACATGATTCTAGTACCTATCTCACCATAAGCCTCTCTCTATGTGCGGGAATGTGCAGTTTTACATAGTTCCTAGAACCCCTTGGGTTGTGCTCATAGCCAATTAAAATAACTTCCCTTTTTCTTGGAGTGGATACTGAATGACCAGTGGTCGTCTCACTCTCAGCTCCATCAGTCTGTTCCTCCCAGAGATCCCAGAGCTGTAGCTTTGGCTCCTGCTGATATGCTCAGCTCTGCTCAGCGTAGTCCTTGAACATCATCAAATAATTGGGGACTGTCTTGTACAGATGACTTTGGATGGTGACTACCTGTCACTGATTCTCATCTGTAAGTTACACACCTTATTGTGACCTTGCTGATGCATTCTTTAAGTGATATGCTGAGTTACGACTGAACTTGCTCTGTCCATTGTCTATGGCCATTATAGACTTATTCTTAGTTACATCTCAAACTTATTTCATTGGAATGAGCCCTATTCACTCTGTCTATTTGTACAAATGCACTATGTCTATCTCCAAACCAAGAAAAATGGCTGTCAGTCTTATTCAATCAGTTTTAAGCAGCTACACAAGCATGAGTCCCACTGTAAATATATTTTTAAGCATCCAATTCATTTTCTTTCTTTTTTCTACTAGGTTCAGTTTTCCCTGATGCATTTGTTAAAGTGAAAATGGACCAGTTAAAAATCTTTGAAGAAAAACTACATTCAGAATTTGGAACAGTGGATGAAATTTGTGCTTTTACTTCTACAAAGGAAAACTCGCATCCAAGTTCTGAGTGTATAACACACACACACACACACACACACACACACACACACACAAGAATCAGGATGAGTAGAGACTGCCAAGTCATTGCTGTTGCTAAAAAGGTGTCAGTGTGAGGCTGTACCTCTTTGCTGGAGCTCAGTGAACAAAACCATTTCTCTTCATCGACACACAAGTACATGGCTGGCAGTATTCTACTTGTTTAATTAACTTTCAGTTAGTATGCCACAGGGATGGATATAGATGAAAACTCCAAAGTTGTCTTACAAGATATAAACAGTTCCTGGCAAATGCTCTTAAAGAGAACAGAGAATATACTTTGATATTTCATAACTTGATTGTCTGTTCAATAGAAACCCAACTCACCAAATCAGCGCTGATGGATGTTTGTCCACTGCATAGGAACCATTCTATTAAGTGCTGATAAAGATGTGTGTGCTGGGGGTTGGGGATTTAGCTCAGTGGTAGAGCGCTTGCCTAGGAAGCACAAGGCCCTGTTGGTCCCCACTCGAAAAAAAGAACCAAAAAAAAAAAAAAAACAAAAAAAAAAAAAAAAAAAAAAAAAGATGTGTGTGCTGGAGCAAGGCTATGATGGTTTGTATACAAGTCACCAGAAAAGAAAGAACTTTAGACTGCTTCCATAATATTATTCAGCCACTCTGTATGAGTGTGAGTTTGAGTTTGAGTGTGTGTGTGTGTGTGTGTGTGTGTGTGTGTGTGTGTGTGTGTGTGTGTCTGTGTCTGTGTCTGTGTGTCTGTGTCTGTGTCTGTGTCTGTGTCTGTGTCTGTATCTGTGTCTCTGTCTGTGTGTGAACATGAAAGGCAGCCTGGTTCCTGGTTGAGCTAAGGCTAGAAATCCCAGTGACCCCAGGCACCAGGCCCCTGTCAATAGCCGCCCCCCCCCCCCAGATTTGTGACCATCAAACAAATAAGGGCAATAATCCAAGCCTCTCCACATGTTGAGGACTTGACCTGTGGTTATATAGGCTTAAGACAAATCTCCATTTTAATGAGATACTTAAAGGCATGAAGGGCTTAGCCAATAAGCTTTTTTTTCAGACATTCCTCCCTGCAAAAGGTATTTAACCACAGGCCAATCCCAAGAAGGGGGTTATGCTTTTACTGATCCACTTTCTGTCATGACAATAAATGCCTTAAAACCAAGGACTGCCTCTTTTCATTGGACCTTCCATGGGGAGCCATGGAGAAGGCCTTCGCCTATAGAGTCACCATCTAATCTCCTGTAGAAGGCTTCCCTGTGCTCCCAGCCATGACAGCCAAGCCAAGCTCAAGCCAACGGCTGACAAGCTAAGGACTCTCCATATTGGACCAACCAGAGCTTCCCCCTTTTCCCCTGGCCTGTGCTAGATCCAGCCAGTAGGCCCCAGTTCCGTTCTCAGCTCTTCCTGACAGCCCTGGCCTCCTTGGAAGTCCAGGGATTCCCAAGTCAGCTCTGGCTTTCCTGTACCTCAGATTGTGCTTCCCCACTCCTGGAACAGTGTCCCACAGTTTCCCTATTGCCCAATACCTGCCTACTGACAAACGTAGCATAAGCATATCCTGACTCCCTGAGCAGAAGTTTCTATTTTTAGAATCCTTTTATTTCATAGGCCACATCCAACATTTTATACCCAATAATATCATTTCATATATGTCTGCAGTTCATGGTCTTTAAACTTCTTTATAAAGTTTTCAGAATTGCTATTAATTTGGGGGAAATATTTAAATCTAGGGAGTCTGCATTCAGTTTGCCTTATTAAAGCCTAAAATTCCAACTTAAATTTCACAACATCATATATGTTTATATTATTTATCTTTATTATCCAGACACTATTAATGCATTATTACAAAAATTTCAAACAATTTTTAGTATCACCTTATTTTTGTAATATCTAAAAGGAAAAATAATAATAAAACAAAGTCAGAAAATACAAAGTAAAAGTAGAGAAATAATTTGGGGGAACATATCTGGCTGAGCATCTAAAGGTCAATGGCAAAAGAAGGCAAAGGTCACAGTTTTTAAAGCCAGGGAAGAGAAATTAGAAAATTAAGTGAATTTTTTTTTTGAGGTAAAACATGGTCAGCCCTGGAGAAAAAATACCCACCAGAATATTGATATTTCTGAATCAATATTTTGAAATCTCAATGCAAGTGAGAAGGTAGTAGGTGTTGTGGCTTCTTTAAGTGAGGACAACTCAGTTTTCGATACCATGTATGTCTAGGACCCTTAGTGTACCTTATCATCATGGGCTGTTCTTATATTTTTTGCGTATAAACGAATAATAAATCTGTTTCTGAAATTTGCTTGAAGGCTTTCAATACTGAGTTTATTTTGTTTTCTTTGGAATGAGGTCTATTGGGACTTTTGGGTGTTGTTTTTATTACCGAATCAGATTCATATTATTACCTGGTAAATTTACTGCCCAGAGTTTGCACACTTTTCCCTGAGGGCTGTATGTTTATTTAGCATTTTGGATGTTGTTTAGCAGAAGTATTCTATAGGAAGACAGTAAGGTACATGACTGCAAAGTCTGTCCTTCAACCAGCACCAGGGCTTGAGGAGTTCAGATTTTCAAATCAGCCATTCTTTGTAGAGCCTGCTTTGAATTACCATTGCTAGGTTTGCTGTTCCTAAACATTTGAGTGATCCCTGGCAACAGATGGCTAGTCATCTAATCTAGTCTTTGTGAAAAAGTAAGGTGTAGAGTTGTTGAGAAAAATCCTGAAGTTAACCTCTGGCCTCCAGAGGCATGCACATACATTATGTTCAACATATATAAATATATACATATGCATCCAGATTTTTATAAATGCAAAAACATCCCTCTGTGAAGGGTTAATGGTGTTGACAATCCCTTGAGATTTTCTTTTCTTTTCTTTTCTTTTGTTTGATATTTTCTATAAAATCGTTTCACCCAGATAATTTTACAGAAATATTTTACGATATTTATGAAGTTGACAAACTCTAATTTGTATTATTTCTTGGGGAGGGGCTTAAAAGACTAATTAGGAGATGATTCCCTTCTAGACTCCATCTTGCACCCAGAGCTAAGGCTGTCTCACAGCCCTTTGGACCCAAAACCTGCCCTGAGACTATCGGTCTCCCAGGAGTGTTCTGACTCCTAAGTGCACAGGTGAGACCCTACTTTTGTTCTACTAGCTATCCAAAGAGGGACCTGTCAGGAGCACACAGAGCACAGGAACCATGGAGTAGTCTGGAACTGGATCCTCCAGTCTTCATCTGCCCTCAGAGCTCAGACTCAAAACCTGACTAGAGAGATCTGGTCTTGTAGGAGTTCTCTCACTCCTAAGATCACAGACTCACAGGCCCACAGGAGGGACAAGCTCCAGGCTGAGATAGTAAGACCAAGTAATATCAAAGATAACCAGATGGTGAGAGGCAAGCACAAGAACCTGAGCAACGAAACTAAGACTACTTGGCATCTTCAGAACACAGTTCTCCCACCACAGCAGATACTGGATATCTAAACACACCAGAAAAGCAAGATTTGGATTTAAAATCACATCTCATGATGATGATGGGCACTTTAAGAAGGACATAAATACCTCTCTTAAAGAAATATAGGAGAACATAGGTAAGCAAGTAGAAGCCACCCAGCATCTAAAAATGGAAATACAAACAACAAAGAAAACACAAAGGCAAACAAACCTAGAGATAGAAAACTTAGGAAAAAGATCAGGATTCATAGATGTAAGCATTACCAACAGAATACAAGAAATTGAAGAGAGAATCTCAGGTACAGAAGATACCACAGAAAACATTGACACAATAGTCAAAGAAATTGGAAAATGCAAAAGGCTCCTGACCCAAAACATCCAGGAAATCCACCATACAATGAGAAGACCAAACCTATAGATAATAGGTAAAGAAAAGAGCAAAGATTTTCACCTTAAAGGACCAGTAAATATTTTCAAAAAATTATAAAAGAAATCTTCCTTAATCTAAAGAAAGGGATGCCCATGAACACACAAGAAGCCTACAGAACTCCACATAGATTGGACCAGAAAAAATTCCTCCTGTCACATAATAGTCAAAACACCAAATGCACAAATCAAAGAAAAATATTAAAAACAGTAAGAGAAAAGGTTCAAGTAACATATAAAGGCAGACATATCAGAGTCACACCAGACTTCTCACCAGAGACTATGAAAGCTAGAAGATCCTGGGGAGATGTCATACAGACCCTAAGAGAACACAAATGCCAGGGCAGGCTATTATATCCAGCAAAACTCTCAATTAACATAGAAGAAGAAACTATGATATTTCATGACAAAACCAAATTTACACAATATCTTTCCACAAATCCAGCCCTACAAAGGATAATAGATAGAAAACTCTAACACAAGGAGGGAAAATATACCCTAGAAAAAGCAAGAAAGCTATCTTCTTTCATTAACCCAAAAGAAGATACCCACACAAACATAATTCGACCTCAAAAACAATAACTTTTCCTTAATATCTCTTAACATCAATGGACTCAATTCCCCAATAAAAGACATAGGCTAACAGATTGGATCTGTAAAGAGGACCCAGCATTTTGCTGCATACAGGAAATGCACCTCAGTGACAAAGACAGACACTACCTCAGAATAAAAGGCTGGGGAAAAAATTTCCAAGTGAATGGTACCAAGAAACAAAAACAAGCTCTAATATTAAATAAAATCGACTTTCAACCAAAAGTTGCCCAAGAAGCTAGGGAAGGACACTGAATACACATCAAAGGAAAAATCTACCAAGATGAACTCTCAATTCTGAATAATTATGCTCCAAATGCAAGGGCACCCACATTCATAAAAGAAACTTTACTAAAGCCTAAAGTACACATTGTATCTCACACAATAATAGTGAGAGACTTCAACGCCCCACCCTCATGAATGAACTGATCATGGACACAGAACCTAAACAGAGTCACATTGAAAGTAACAGAAGTTATGAACCAAGTGTATTTAACATATATCTATAGAACATTTCATCCTAAAACAAAAGAATATACTTTCTTCACAGCACCTCATGGTACCTTCTTCAAAACTGATCATATAATTGGTTACAAAACAGACCTCAATGGAGACAAGAAGATGGAAATAATCCCATGCATCCTATCAGATCACCATGGACTGAGTGGTCTCCAATAACAATAAAAAATGACAGAAAGCCCACATACACATGGACACTGAACAGTGCTCTACTCAATAATAATTTGTTCAAGGAAGAAATAAAGAATGAAATTAAAAATTTTTACAATTTAATGAAAATAAAGGCATAACATACCCAAACTTATGAAACACAGTGAAAACAGTGCTAACTAGAAAACTCATAGCTCTGAGTGCCTCAAAAAAGAAATTGGAGAGAGCATACATTAGCAGCTTGACAGCACACCTAAAAACTCTAGAACAAAAAGAAGCAAATACAGCTAAGAGGAATAGAAGGCAAGAAATAATCAAACTCAGGGCTGAAATCAACTAAGTAGAATCAAAAAGAAGTTTACAAAAAAATCTACAACACCAAGAGCTGGTTCTTTGAGAAAATCAAGAAGATAGATGAACCTTTAGGCAGACTAACCAGAGGACACACAGAGAGTATCCAAATTAACAAAATCAGAAAGGAAAAGGGAGACATAACAACAGAATCTGAAGAAATTCAAACAATCATCAGATCTTACTACAAAAGTTCATATTCAACAAAACTGTAACATCTGGATGAAATGGAGCATTTTCTAGACAAATACCAGGTACCAAAGTTAAATCAGGATCAGATAAACAATCTAAACATTCCCATAACTCCTAAAGAAATAGAAGCAGTTATTAAAAGTCTCCCAACCAAAACAGCAGAGACCAGATGGTTTAGTGCAGAATTCTATCAGACCTTTGTAGAAGACCTCATACTAATACTATCCAAACTATTCCATACAATAAAAACAGAAGGAGCACCACTCAATTCCTTTTATGAAGCCACAATTAGACTTATATCTAAACCAGAGAAAGACCCAACAAAGAAAGAGGACTTCAGACTAATTTACCTCATGAATATTGATGTAAAAATACTGAGTAAAATTCTCACAAATTGAATCCAAGTATGCCACAAAACAATCATTCACTATGATCAAGTAGGCTTCATCCCAGGGATGCAGGGATGGTTCAATATAAGGAAATCTATCAATGTTATCCAGTATATTAAAAAACTCAAAGAAAAAAACCATGTGATCATTTCATTAGATGCTAAGAAAGCATTTGACAAAATTCAACACCCCTTCATCATAAAAGTCTTGTAAAGATAAGGAGTTCAAGGCCCATATCAAAACTTAGTAAATGCAATATACAGCAAACCAGCAGCCAACATCAAAATAATTGTAGGGGAACTTGAAGCAATCCCACAAAAATAAGGGACTAGACAAGGCTGCCCATTCTCTTCCTACTTATTCAATATAATACTTGAAGTCATAGCCGGAGCAACTAGATACCAAAAAAAGAAAAAGAAAAGTCAAAGGGATACAAATGCTAATGGATTTGCAGGTTTAATATAATAAAAATGGCCACCTTGTCGAAAGCAATGTGCACATTCAATGCAATCCCCATCAAAATTCCAACTCAATTCCTCATAGAGTTAGAAAGAGCAATTTGCAAATTCATTTGGAGTAACAAAAACATATAAGATAACAAAAACTATTCTCAACAGTAAAAGAATTTCTGGAAGAATCACCATCCCTGATCTCAAGCTGTTTTATAGAATAATATTGATAAAAATAGCATGGTATTGATACAGAGACAGGCAGGTAGATCAATGGAATAGAATTGAAGACCCAGAAATGAAACCAAACATCTATGGTCACTTGATCTTTGACAAAGAAACTAAAACTATCCAATGGAAAAAAGACAGCATTTTCAACAAATGGTGCTGTTTTAACTGTAGGTCAGCCTGCAGAAGAATACAAATTGACCCATTCTTATCTGCTTGTAGAAAGCTCAAATTCAAGGACCTCCACATAAAACCAGATACACTGAAACTATTAGAAGAGAAAGTGGTGAAGAACCTCCAACACATGGGCACTGGGGAAATTTTCTTGAACTAAACACCAATCTTTTATGATGTAAGATTAAGAATCAACAAATGGGACTTCATAAAATTGCAAAGCTTCTGTAAGGCAAAGGACACTGCCAATAGGACAAAATGGCAACCAAGAGATAGGTAGATGATCTTTACCAATTGTATGTCTGATAGAGGGAAAATCTCTAATATATATTATATAAGATAGATATAATATATAAAGAACTCAATAAATTAGACTCCAGAGAACCAAATAATCTTTTTAAAGAATGGGGTACACAACTATACAAAGAATTTACAACTGAGGAATAGCAAATGACTGAGAAGCACTTAAAGAAATGTTCAATATCCTTAGTCGTCAGGGAAATGAAAATCAAAACAACCCTGAGATTCTATCTTACACCAGTCAGAATGGTTAAGATCAAAAACTCAGGTGACTGCAGATGCTGGCGAGGATGTGGAGAAATAGGAACACTCCTCCATTGTTGGTGGTATTTCAAGTTGTTACCACCACTTTGGAAATCTATATGATGGTTCCTCAGAAAATTGGACATAGTACTACCTGAGGACCCAGCTATACCTCTTCTGGGCATACACCCAAAAGATGCTCCAACATATAACAAGGACACATATAGCATCCTTATTTACGATAGTCAGAAGCTGGAAAGAATCCAGATGCTCTTCAATAGAGGAATATATATCGAAAACCTGGTACATTTCCACAGTGGAGTACTACTCATTAATTTAAAATAATACTTTATGAAATTGTTAGGCAAATAGAACTAGAAAATATCATCCTGATAGAAGTAACCCAGTCACAAAAGAACACACATGGTATGTACTCACTGATAAGTGGCTATTAGCCCAAAAGCTCAGAATACCCAAGAAACAATTCACAGATCACGCGAAGCTCAAGAAGAAGGAAGACCAAAGTGTGGATGCTTCAGTTCTTCTTAGAATGTGGAATAATATACTCACTAGAGAAAACACAGAAACAAAAAGTGGAGAAGTTACTTAAGGAAAGGTCATCCAGAGAGTGCCCTACCTGGGAATCCATTCCATTTTCAGCTATCGAACTCAGTCACTATTGCTGATGCTGACAAGTGCTTGCTGACAGACTGGTGTGAATGTCTCCTAGAAACTGTGCCAGAACCTTACTAATACAGATGGGGATCTTGTAGCTAACCATGGGGCTGAGCACAGGGACCAGAATGGAGGACTTAGAGGAAAAACTGAAGGAGCTGAAGGGGTTTGCAATACCACCGGAAGAACAACAATATCAATCAACCAGACTCCTTAGAGCTCCCGGGGACTAAACCACTAACCGAAGAGTACATATAGAGGAACCATGGCTCAGCCATATATGTAGAAGAGGATGACATCGTCTCTCATCAATAGGAGGAGAAGCCCTTGGTCCTGTGGAGGCTCTTTTTCCCAGTGTAGGAGAGTGCCAGGGTGTTTAGGTGGGAGTGGGTGAGTGGGAGTGGGAGCATCTTCATAGAAGCGGGCATAGGAGGGAGGCAGAATGGGAGACGGAAAGAGGATTACTTTTGAAATGTAAATACATAAAATATCCAATAATAATAAATAAATAAAATTTAAAAACAGACGATTTCACTTATCAGCAAAGACCAGTTCATCATTATTACTATTTGGGTTGCTGTAGCAAAACACCCAAGGCTACATCTTTTATAAAGAGTTTTATTTAACTTTCTGTTCTTGACACTCAAGAGTATGGTGCTCAGCTTTGGTGAGGGCCTCCTGGCATTGCAATAGCAGAATTGTATTCAGGAAAACCACACAGCAAAGCAAGATACAAAAGAGAAATAGGATGCTCTCCATCACTTTGTAGCAGCCCATTTCTTGTCAATCTACTGTGCAACAATTCCTTTCAAAGGATAATGCCTTCCTAACTTAATCACTGGACACAAGGCTTCACCTCTTAAAGATTCAACAATATCAAAACATCACACTGATGACCAAGATCTGCCATGTGTAGTATTGGAAACACCCTAAAATTAGTAGTGTATTATAGCTTCTTCCCTGTGATGTGGGTTTTTTAAAATCAGCATTTTCTTTTTCAAGAATTAATACATCCTAGTAAATGATGAAACCAACATCTGTCTGAAGCATCTTGAAGTCACTCCTGTGTTCATGCCAGACTGCCATTTGACAACTGCATTTTTCCTTTCTTCAGAGGAAACATTGTTATTTTTGTCTATTAGAACTCCACTCTAAAACTTGGGTGTAATCTCTGATCCTGTGAAGAGTTTATGGTGTTGATAATCCCTTGAGATTTTCTATAAAATCGATTCGCAGAGTTAATTTTACAGAAATAGTTTTTGATTTTTATGAAGTTGACAAAGTCCAATTTGTTTTCTCTTTCTTTCTTGAGTAGGGGCATAAAAAGAGTAATTAAGTTAACTATTTAATTAAATGTTCACTCAACGGTATTTAATCCAAATAAACAACTTGAAATGTTCAAAAGAAAGTGAAAATGTGTTATGAAGCTGTGACTTTCTTTGGTGATAATGAAAAGCATATTCACATGACAGACTTTATTATTGTGGCTCACACGATAAGAAGGAAAATTTTTAGTTATAAGATAAAAGAAATGCTTTGTACTAATTCAATAGCTTTAAAACGTTGGAAGAAGAATGTTCATACATTAGCTGCTTGTGATTTAAGAATAATCTTGCCAGTCTTGTGAGTCAAGTAAGGTGCCATTGCTTTGTAATGTGTTATAAACCACATCTATAGAGATCATACTCAACAATGGATGGTAATCATGAAGGACGTTGTGAGGTGTGGCTTTATGAAACTCATGGGGTGTTATACATTTTAAACATACTACTAAAAATAATAAAATCCAGATGCTTACGTGTAAAACCTTGGAAAAACAATTAATCTTAGGACATCTATATAGATTCAAAATAAGAAATAGATACAAACATTAGGTGGCTGATTCTGAGTTTATATTTTTCTTCTTTAAGTTGCCAAAGGCTTAATGAAATACTGAAATGATTTTTGTTAGTATTTTATGTGTTCATTTTTCTTAAGTAATATACATGTGAGAAAGTAAGCTTTCTTTGTTCTGAAGGGAAGATAATTACTTTAGGATAATAAATGATACATTCCACGAAATCACTTACAATGGTTATATAAATATGCAAGAAATTAAAATAGATGTTTTATTTTTAAAGTTGTGCCATGGTGGAATATATTATAGTGTGTATTATGAATCGTTTTCTAAGTTCTTGAGATCTAAAATTTTACTATCAACGTTAGAAGTATTAAGATCAATTTTCTGGGATGTATTATCTATGTCCTGTGTTAATAACCTGCTTTTAAAAATTATCACTTATGTCATATCCCATTGTATTTTTAAGTTGATATTACTAACCAAAGCAAGGTACCTGTATAATACTTCAGTTTTGCCATTAAAAAGAATTAGCTGTATTTCTGTAATAGTTCCCTAAAATCCAAAGTATAAAAATTTAATTTTCTGAAAATGACACCAAAGAAAAGTGACCTTGAGCTTCGATGGAAGGAAAACAGCCCAAGGAGATATATACATTGCAGCAGAGATACAGCGGCAGAACTCAGAACACTGGTTGTTGTTGAGCCTGAATTACCAAACAAAAGACACAGACCAGTTCCTCCTGGCTGACTCCATTCCATCAAAGAATCTCAGTCAAGATCTAGGATTCTGTGTAGGCCATAACTATGTAAACAAGCAGCTCTTCCTCCAGATTCTAGAACAAGTCAATGATGAAATATCTGTTGTTGCTGCAGGTGGTTATTTCTATAGTTTGGTATTCTTTTAACTAGGCACTTTCTTCTTTTGAAATTGTCACCCCAGTGAGATCTTGTGTCTCTCTGAAAAGTATGTTTTATATAGAAGCTCTGAAATGATCACAGATTATAATGCTAAGTAAATCTACAGTCATTCTTAATGTCTCAGCATAGGCCTAACACAGCTGGAAATTAGGTGAAACTTGCCTCTGATTCTAACAGTTACTGCAGCTGATGCACCTTTATCTACAGAAAACCAATAATTTTCAATAAAATGCCAAGGGTTGATATGAACATGTCATGACACTGAGTTGTAGTGCCCAGCTTCCTTCTTTGCTAGCTCAGGATGTGGCATGCTGGCATATAAATTCTTCACTTGACCTACAGTTGTAACATCAGGCATAGAAAACATCCAATGACAGTAAAAACAGTTAAGACAGATGCTAGGATTTTTTTAATACATAGGCGAATGCCAACAGCAAACCACTGAACTGAGAACGGGACCCCCATTGAAGGAATCAGAGAAAGGACTGGAAGAGCTTGAAGGGGCTTGAGACCCCATATGAACAACAATGCCAAGCAACTAGAGCTTCCAGGGACTAAGCCACTACCCAAAGATTATACATGGACTGACCCTGGACTCTGACCTCATAGGTAGCAATGAATAGCCTAGTAAGAGCACCAGTGGAAGGGAAAGCCCTTGGTCCCCAAGACTGAACCCCAGTGTAAACATGATTGTTGGGGGAGGGTGGCAATGGGGGAGGATGGGAGGGAACATCCATGTAGAAGGGGAGGGTAGGGGTTGGGGGATGTTGGCCCAGAAACTGGGAAAGGGAATAACAATGAAATGTAAATAAGAAATACTCAAGTTAATAAAGATATATATATATAGGTTTCATAATATATATATATGCAAGATATACAAAGATATATATTTCTCTGGTGTTTATAATATATCTTGATCCAGAGTGGAAGGGGGAAGCCCTGGGTCCTGCTAAGACTGAACCCCAGTGAACTAGAATCATTGGGGAGGAACACCCTAAGGAAGGGAGGGGGGGGATGTTTTGAAACTGGAAAGGAATAACACTGAAATGTATATAAGAAATATTCAAGTTAATAAAAAAAAACAAACAAACAAAAAACTACTACATAGTTCTTATTATATATAATAACTCAACAGTACTACAGCAAAAGAAAAAGGCCAGTTAACCTTTTCCAATAATGGAATATGTTCTTTGACATCCTCTTGAATAGTTAAATCTTTACCATAAAGAAAAATAAAACATTAAAAAAGAACCCCAATTATCCATGACCAGGTCTTTGTCTTCCCTTGGTCCAAGTTCAGAAAGAGCAAACAAGCTCTATTAGCTAAAATCTGGGTTGGCAATAGTAGTTTTTGACATGAGAATGGCCTGACATTCTCAGCTGTGTCCTGGGATTCTCCAATTGAACAAGAATATAGAATGCCAATTTCAGAGAAGGCCACTGTGGGACAATAGAAGATTAAGACAAAAGCTAAAGGCTACTAAAGTCATAATTTCATACCAACACACATTGAAAAAAGTTCAAATTTCTGTATTGATGAAATTTTCCTGTTCTTGTCTACTACACATGATGATAGAGTCTTTAGCAGAGCTTTACACAGTCAATCAGAATTCTACTGATGGTCAAATCCACAAAGACTTGATTGTTTAAACGTGTTTTAAAGGTGCCACACAAAACCAGCTACTGAATGGAAGTAGTCATCTCTAGGATCCCAATATGTCCCATCATTCCACAAAATATGAATTCATTTTTGAAAAAACAAAAATATTAATTTCAAATAAAAGAATGTCTTTGACTTTTGGAAGATGATGGCAGCAAAAACCTCAACAATTAGCTAATTTCTACATACATTCCACAGTCAACACAGGGCACTTCTGAAAAAAAGTGTTTATATTTTTCCCCACACCAAGTCATTTTCTAATATCAGCTAGATGTCCTATAATGGAATTGAATTCTGAAGTTAGCTGCCAACAACTAGTATTAGTTTCCATAACTTATTCCCATTAGACCTGAGTGCTTCTGCTTCAGATGTTGCTGTGGTTTGAATGTGTTCTCAGAATTCATGCATTGGGAACTTCCTCCTCATGTGGTAATGTTGGGAGGAAGAGCTTAGACAGAAATGATTAGACTGTGAGGACTAACCTTTATGAGTTGATTCAGGCCATTACCACAGAAAAGAAAAGTGTTAACCACCCTTTGAAATTCCCCTTTGCTCTTTCTGCCCTGATCTCTGGCCAGTGGCCCTTGGCAGATGTGGGCCATGGGACTTCCCAGACTCTAAAACTGTGGGATATAAATGTGTGTTCATGATAAATTAACCAGACTGTGTTACTTCATTATAGCAGCACAAAGCCGAGTATGAAAGGCCAGTTATAAATTGCAGATTGTAGCCAAAGTCTTGGGAGTAACATATAAATCAAATTTTTTTGTAATTTCTCTCGATTCTACAAGGCACTGGGATGGCTCACAAAGTCAGGGAATTCACTTTACTTGTATTCATCCTTTTATTATAAATAATTGAACAAAGTATATGTGAATAGCCAGATGGGAGGGATACATAGGTCAGTGCATGAGGGAAAGTGTGGAGCACTTCTGCTCTTCTCTGGACATCCTCCATGCTGGGCAACCTGGAAGCTCCCCAAGTTCTTTTCATCTAATATAGAATTGATCTACTTTGTGACCAGTACTCATTCAGGAATCCATCCACACTTGTCTTCTCAGAATAATATATGTCCCTGTCACCCATGACATTCCAAGGGATAAGTGTTCTCTTTTAAGAGCTGTGGTTAAAGACACAGTTGAACGAAAAAGTTCTAAGTTGTTGATAAGCAAGCTACAGTATATAATCACATAGGCATAACCAAAAAGGTTAGGTATAAAGTAAGGAACTAGGGAGATGGATAGATCTCCTTAGGAAGGAGAAATAGAACAGTTATGGATAGATAAAGTGTGTGTGTGTGTGTGTGTGTGTGTGTGTGTGTGTGTGTGTGTGTGTGTGCACGCGCATGTTGGGGAAGCTTGAATGGGAAGGTCAAAGAGGGAGATAGAAGAGGAGAAGGGAGAGGAAAACTAAAACTAAAAGCTTTAATGTAATGGTCATATGGAAACGTAATCTACTAGAAGCATTCTAAAATTATTTACATACATGAAGTTGATCTAAGTAAAATAACCAAATGATATGGGAGACAGAGCTCTAACTAAACATCTCTCATCAGCAAATGAGAATTCTAGTATAAGGAATGGACTACGTTTAATTAAGTTGGCCAAAGAGGAAGCACCAAACAATCCAGGCTATTGGCAAGGTTGTTCTCTATAAATTGTCAATAAGTCTTCTATTTCCAAAGACAACACTTACACAACCTTTCAACCAATGAGAAGTCAAACTGGTACCTACCTGTGCCTTCACCCCTACAAACTAACATTCAATGTACTGGAAGGTATTTGGCATTAGACCAAAGAAGAAAGAGAAACACTAACCCACCTACAAACCCTCAGATCTATAATGATATCATGCCTGCAAGTATGCTGGTGAAATATTGGCACAAAGTTTTTAGGCATAACCAACAAAGGTTTGATTTGATTTAAGGCCCACTCCATGAGATGCAAACCCGTGCCTAACACTGCTTGGATGACAAAGACCTGCTACTAGATAAGCCAGGGACTGAGGAAAAAACAAACACTACTGTTCTGTTAAAGGAACACAGGTCAAATGACTCCTAAAAAGTGCCTTGCTCAGCCATCAGAGAAGCTTCCCACTCCAGGAGATGGGAACAAATATGAAGATCATTATGCAGAGAACAAGAGACTTGGAACACTCAGCCCTAAATGAGATACGTCTATCAAATGCCTCCCCCATGGCTCATGTAACTGTGAGGAAAAGAAGTCAGAATGTTAGAACCAGAGGGCATGGACGACACCAAAGAAACAAGACCTTTTAAATACAGCAGGACTGCACATTTATGAGTTCACAGAGATTTGACCACATGTACCTGGTCTACACAGGCTGAGAGCTGAAAGGAGAGGAGGACACATGTCTAACTCGGAAATAGCTAGAAGTGATAACTCCTTTCAAATAAAAACTTAGTTTTCTGCAAGGGAGTGTCACTGGAAAAAAAAAAACAAACAACAAACGACTTTTAAGGGTAATCCCATGCTCAGTAATAGATAACCAATACAAATGAACTAAAAAACCTCTTTGCAGGTTCTTTGTATCATAATGTTGAGTCAGGAAACTTTGGTTTTTTGTTTGTTTGTTTGTCTGTTTTTTTTATTTTTACCGGTCCTTTGCCTATATATTATGGCTTCCAGTTTTGTGTTTTTATGAGATTACCGTGTATGTGAACATGTGTGTCTATACATCTGTATGTTCTCAGGCTTTTTCTTTTGCTCCTTTTTTTCTATCTGTTTTGACCTATTCTGTTGTTTGCTTTTGCTTTATATATTATATTATATTAATTATATCATATTAGATTATTCCTAAGTTGCACTTTGGTTTTTTAATGAGGACAAATTGGAGTTATGATTTTCATTTACAACTTTTCCTTTCATAATAATTCGTCTTTGCTGTTCGGGAAAATCTCCTACATTGCTATTTTCAGCTGCCTTTGTTTAATCTAAATATCTTCCATCTTAAAAATACGAGCAAAGTAAGTATGCTGAGTTCAATTTGTAGTTCTTAATTCCTTTATCTTCTCATGCTGACTGAATAATCTAGTAGCTCAAATATCTGAAATAGATAAACAGGAAATAGTTAATAGCTGCTTCTGCAGCAGCCCATCAAATTAAAATAATCAGATCTGTCTCAGAGTAAACTCATGTGCACACAGCTGTGAATAGTAATCTCATTGAAAAGTGGAAATCACTACAGAAACATTTCAGGTTCTAGATGAGAATAAGTTATAACAAAAGAATTTTCCTAATTAGAGTTGATTTTATTTTTTTTAAACAGAGAAATGAAAAGACATATCCTCACAAAGGGGATAGAACCCTAATAAGTTTATGAAAACCAAACCAAACAACAACAAAAACCAAACCAAACCAAACTAAAACAAGACAAAAAAAAAATCCTGAAAACGTGTCCAAATCAAATAGAGAGAAAATGTTGAGGGAAGTCTACAAAACACATCTCCTTTCTTCCAGACTACCACAGAATGGAATATAATTGAGGCAGAGATGAGACAGTGAGCCGAGTTGCTGTGGAAGAGGAATTTAGTGGTTTGGCCATGCTTTGAAAAGGCCTCCATTTTGGATGTGTGCCAGGTTTCAGGAACCCCCACCCCCAGTACACACAATTACTGCATTTGCATGTGTAAATTGGGTAATGGCGTGCTTAACTATCAGATTTGTATGTGAAAATGCTATCGGCATATGCACTATTGGTTGTGTGCCCACTAAAAGAGAACTTTTAATGGGGTTGCATTAGTTGGGGAGGAAATTGTCAAAGAAGTTGAGACGATGTTCTACATCCTTGGATCCAGCTCTGGTGCCCCTAGGGATAATTGGCACCCCTGATAATTACTTTGTTCTTGTATATTCTCTCAAATTCTGTCTAGGGGAGGAAATTCATCAGAGGATAATTTGACCAATTCTAATTAGCACAGAACAGAATTACACCCAAGTTCCTTTTGGCAGTGCCTATCCAAGCCAGATGAACAGAATGCTACACAACCAGTCCATTCATCTTGGCCATCTTAGCAGTCAGCATGGGCCCTGATAAACTGACTTAGTCCCTTTTCCTATGAAGACAGTATTCCTCAAACATCCTTAACCCATCTTTTCTAAAAGTTTACTAGTTTCTCAATTGCTTCTTACAGGGAAGAGATAAAGTTGTTGTTCTCTACCCTACAAAAAATGAGAAATTGTGATCATCCCACTTTAGTTTTTCCTTTTTTTCTAGAACTTTCCGTGCTTATTTATTAGTACTTGGCAATGTAAAGATACTTAATCTGTCTGTATATTTGTACAAGAAGCATAACAACCTTATATCCCAAATCAACAGTCAGTATATACAATGAAAGAGAAATAGATATGTCAACTGAAAAGTGTTTTTAAAATCTGGGCTGTTATGTAAGTGCTTTGCTCTAGGTGGTTTGCTTTTCTGATAATTCTTAGATCTGCTGATTTCCTACTTTAAAAAAACCAAAGAATAAAAGAAATTCTGTAATATAAAACTACTGTTCTAGAGTGGCCCCTTATAACTCTTCTTTCTGCTGTTTAAAATAGTGCAAAATGGCCATCCCAGCTATGAATTTAATCTCTTCAAATAAAATTTTAAAACTGCTAAAACCCAACAAGTTGTATAATGTTTGGTTTTCTTTTTACCAAACTGTCCTCCCATCAGTCTTTCTCAAAGTTTTTTCTGAAGACCATTGGAATTGCCCCCAAGGATGCAGATCCATTTCCCATTTCGCTTTGATGGAAGTTAGACTTTGGTGGACGGAGACCGAAATATTTGTAATTTATCAGGTTTCCTGGATAACTGTTGATCTTTTTGTTGCAAAGTGTATGTGTTGTGCAAAATTTTAAATTAGTTTAGACATTTGTCCTTTTATATACTGCAGAGGATGTGTAGTATTGTGATGGAGCCTAACTAATAAAAGCAGGGATCAGTATGCTGGACCATGGTTATAATGATGAAGCCTCAGGAAGAAAACAGAACTTGCAAGTTCAAAATTAATGTTATAGCCTAAAATATGCTTTTGCTCAGGGAGATCACAGCCTTAGTCAATCTGCCTGTTTCACCTACAGGTATTTGGGAGAAATGGCAAGCTGAGAGACCAAGATCATCTCTACTTAAGCTTTAGCCTGTAATGAGTACCCTAGAGGGGCCCTAGTCCCTATAATGCATGCTGTAGGTCATAAGAATAGACTGATTTATGATTACTCAATATCGGAAAGGTGTATCATTCCATTTCACAAATAGTGTTCTGCTAGATTAGAAAATATCATAAACACATTGGAGAATCTTCAGTCCAGGAACTATAAACTGCTGGTAGTTTTTTTTTCACCATTTTAATTTAGCTATCTGTTTTGGATTACATAAATAAAAACCAGCCTGTATTTTCCTTATCAGATAAATCAATCTCTCTACATACGAATCACTAGATTGAACATTAGGGCATATATAAAATTGGATCTTTAAAAGATATGAAAACATTTCTCAATGAGAGCGAAGCTGCTCACAGTGACCTTCATGTGGAGCAGTAGGGGGTCAACACAGCCAGTAAATCATTTTTATTCACAGATGAGATCAACATATTCATATTTGTTTGCCAAATGTGTATTTTAATTTAAGCTTCCTCTGATTGATGTGTGTAATTTATGCTGCCTAGAACTAAGGCGTCATATTTTTCTTTTTTCCTAACTAACAGGGGGAGACTTTCTTGGAAACAGATAAAGGAAAGAGTCCAGTAATTTGTAGCAATGTGACTACAGCCACACATGCTCTAGAATTAATGTTCTTCATTAGGGTGAGTAGGATCAGCTGTATGTATACATCATGTTTTTAATTAACTCAGTCCCCACAACAGGACTCATGATTCAAACTGCATTTTTTTCTGAAATCACAAAATTAAAAAAAAAATGGGTGGCACTTTTTTCACATGCAAAAAAGGGGGTTATTTAGAGGAATGAAAGGCTCTTTGTATTATGGGGAGGGTGTTCAGAAGAGCTGTGTAATCCTGTGTTAATCAGATAAAGAAGAGCTTGGCATTGAATGATTCTGCTGAGATGTGGCAATGTCGACCATTGTGACAGTTTTCCCTCTGTAGAATAGCTATGATTTCAACTTATTTGTCTGAATGTCTTTAATGAGTATAATGTGTTACATGCCTTGCTTCTGCAAAACTGACCTGCTGATGATTTCACAAGATACCACCAGCTTAAGGGAACTGCAGCCTGGCAATGCGAATACACAAGTGAGGGGTGAGGGGAGAAACTTTTTATAGACATTTCATTCTCTGAGATCATATTAACATAAATCTGACAGTTAATCTCCATATTGCAAAAAGGCTGCCCAGACTCACTTAATTAAACCGAGAACAAACCTGCTTCTTTATTTGCCAGGTACAGTTTCTATCATAAAAATACTCACTTTCAATTATGATGCATGGCTACAGTTTCTGTCAGGATTTTGGGGTAGTAGATGGTGGGCTGGTGAGTTGGGGTATATACCCACAAATCTGCCCAGGCCATTCCTCATACCATACACAGTCCATTATAGTGGCCTCAAGTTTACATAAGTTACTATTTTGCCTTATATTGTAATGACTGATTAAATTTTATAGAGATTTGTTGGAAAGCCGCTTAAAATCTAATCTTTACTGAACATTTATTGATTTTGTTTTTGTTTGTTGTTGTTTTTGAGACAGGGTCTCTCTTCGAAGCCCTTGTTGTCCTAGAACTCACTATTTAGATCAGGCTCACAGAGGTCCTCCTGCCTCTGGCTCCTAAGTGCTGGGATTAAAGTATGTGACACCATGCCTTGCCCATTTATTTTTGTCTATAATCTGCATTCAAAAAAGACCTCAAAACATGCATTGAAAACGCCTACAGAGGAAAGTATAATACCTCAACATTGGTAAGAAGAAGTTTTTCAATTTCTACTTAGCACTCTTCTGTACCAAACCCAACAAGTCCTTTGTTAACCAAAGTTAATAACTTTTGTGAGTTTGTAACATGCACATACATTCAATAAATATTTATGAAATATGCTCTTTCTCTCTCTTCCTTTTGCAAACGTGACTCCTTTAAAAATCCCTGCCCTTGTGGAGCTTCTATTCTAGTGAGAGAAATAGGAGTAGTTTATTCCATAATGTCAAACATTTTAAGTTCTAAAAAGTTATCCTGTAAAACAACAGTGGAAAGCCTGGTATCAACAGGGAGAGGCATGACTAGAGAAAGCAGAGAAAGATCTTTTTGATAATCTGTCATTTGATCACTCTGGAGTGAAGTAAGGAAGCAAAGACTGATAATTAAGTGAAGTAGAGTTCCAGGAAGAGGAAACTAGCTTCAAATTTCCGGTCAGCCAAATGACAGCCAGTTTTAGTAAATGAAACATCCAGGAATGACTTCTGGCCAGCTGCTTTTAATCTCTTGGTTCTTTCTGGAATCTTATGATCCAGGGCTCCACAGTCTGCATTCCTTTCTGTAACACTGTCTTCCAGGCACGTATGGGTATGACTCATTAAGTTTTGATTGTGGCGTTCAACTGCTTTTCAAACCAGAGTGTCAAAGTCTTCTCCATTTCTCCAAAACACAACACAGCAGTGGGATTTTTCACAGCAGCAATTCCAGTGCTGGTAAGAACTTTTACTCTAGCTATGTTTTGTTACTATGATAAAATATCATGAAAAAAAAAAAAAAAAAACTTAGAAGAAAGAGGTTATTTTGGCCTGCAGTTCCAGGCAGGGAGACAAAAATGGTGGGGAAAGCTGGGAGTAGGTGTCAGAGCTTATTTGTAATCACAAACATGAGACAGAGGGAATGAACTGGAAGTGAATTGAGGCTGTAAAGTCTCATAGCCCTGTCCCAGTGATACATTATTTCTATTGACTTTCTATGACCTTTTAGGTTATGACCTTTAAGTTTTCATGACCCCAAAGAGTGCCATCACCCAGGTAGTATTTGTTCAGCTACCTGAGCCTATGAGAATAATTCATCATTCAAACCATCACAGACACTGCATCACAAAGCAAAACATTAAGAAACTAAAATAATTTAGGTATTCAATAATTTCAGAGAACTTCACATGATGGGTAACAGTAAGACTGGATGTCACATGGGGCTTATAGCAATTCTACACAGGCATAAAGGTAAAAATTCCAACCTTCATTAGATGCTTTGAAATATTAAGTTGTAATAAGATTCCTTGTGAGTTTTCTATTGTGTACATATGCTCACCACTGTGGTATGTGTGCTGTTACATACTGAACCATATACATTAAAAAGTAGGTTGACCTCAAGTGAACATAACAGGTGAAGTTTTCTGCTTTACTTTCTTGTAAACTTGAGAGGTCACACTGACTTGGTAGGACTTTTACACTAACAGGATAATCTGCTAGACTGTAGATCTCAGGCAGACATGACTATGTTGTTTTGGTTCCTCAATGGCTATCTAATATCTGTTTAAATAAAGAAAATCATTAATAGAAGATATATCTTGTTCATAAAACAACTTAAATATCTAACCTCTACTAGCAGCCATGTGGTACATGAAATAATTTCCATTTGCCAGCAATAGCTAAAAATCATTTTAAGTCTTCACTCCTACGATGATTACGATGATTGTCAAAAGTTAAAATAGTTTATAAACTAGAGGAGGCAAACAAACAATGAAGGTGGTTGAGAGGGAGCCCGTGCTTCCCTTCATGCCACAAATGTGGTAGGCATAACCATGGCTGCTCTGCATGGATACTTGAGGCTCATATATTCATTTTCTAACATCCTTGAAATTGCCAAAGTCCTCTGAATTAAAGGCTTCCTGCTGTGTGATTCTGCTATATAAGAAGGTTTCACATTATCAGAAAACCATCATTTAGAAGAATACCAAAAGATATTAAATGGCCAGTGATGTGGTAGGAGCCATGGATAGGAAGAACAATTCACGGTCCATCCCCTTGCTCTTGGCTGTCTGGCAGATCATTCTCTATGTGAATCAGACCCCATATTGCTGCCATTACAGTTTTTTGAGGTTTCTTTACCTTCACAAATGCAGTTGTCTCTTGAATAACTTGAACCATGGTACATTGAGAAAACAGAAGAGAAAAGCCATGTTATTAAAATTAGGAATAAATTATACTTTATCCTTCATATGGTAGTCAAAATATTTATTAGTTTATCATTAGTGGATGTGGGTCAAATGAAGAAACTCATGTTTTGGGCAAGACATATGCATGCTATATCTTACAGAAATGATTCAAACATTGCATTGTTTGATAAAGGTGGAAGGTTTTAAAATGTTCCTCTTTTTTGTAGATAAAATATATTCACTTAGGTTGTATGACATGTCCAAAGATGTACAATTTATAAATAATCATGACTCTTTTTGAATCGTCTTCAGGTCTTCGTTGACACTCAATTAGGTTCAGAAACTTTGTATTACCTTCCAGCCTCCATTTAATGATGTTAGTCTGTGAATTAGTGAGGAATCTTGGAGGCCAAAATCAACTTGGGCTAAATAAAGCTAAGAGGCAATATTTGTTAGAATTGCCAAGTAGCTTAGAGAAATTCTATCCCTTATGTAACCAAACTCCCCAAGATAGACTTTATTACACTCTTGTGTAGTGCTCCTGTTCATTAAATGTTCACTTCATCAATGCTTTCTTCATCAAAATGTTTATTAGTCATGGGTTAATAGCCTCATACAATCTACCTTTATTCTCCTTCTGTCAGTAGTATTTAGAAATCCCCAAAAGAGGGGAACAAAGAACTGAGTTTTCCAATTCTAACTCTACATACCAAAATACAAAAAGCAGAAAATATCCTGGGTCTGGAGTTAGGTCTCAGGTTAGTCTTGTTCCAGCATGACTTTAATTTTTTCAAATCCTTTTCACTCTAACTACCACAAAAGTTGATGTTTCATTGAGTTTTCATAGCTGTTAATAGTATGCAAATTATGTCCATACTAAAGTTCTGTGACAGTCATTGTAACCATTCTACTTCTAATTTATTTATAACAATTTCGGTTTTCTGGTCGTCCTTACAGTCTGAAATGTTTTATTATTCATTTCTCTTTGTAATATGTAAGTATATGCTCTTCTCTAGTGGGATCAAAATATGCAGTGTACTGCAAACCTGCCCTTGCCAGCCAGGAACACTCTAGGTTCTTATCCTGAAAGCCATGTAGAAGTCATGAAAGGCTCATGCTCAGAGCCTCTTCTGAGTATAGAGAAGAACATAGCTGAAGACCCTTGATGATTTGTACTTCACTTTTCTGTCTCTCTTCTTTGTTTTCCTCACCAAATTTCTCATCAAATTACCTGAAGTATCTTCACCTCTTTAGATGCCTTAAGTTTTCCAGTAATGCTTGTCCATGTATCTTTCTTCCATCCTAGGGGACCATCACTGGGATCCTATGTGATCCTCACATTTCAAAGTCCATCATACTCGGTAACAAAATTGAATCACTATGAGTAGATGTAATGTCTTTGTCTTCTGAACAATACGACTTTCTGTGTGTGCAATGATTTTATTACTATGTGCAGACATCTTCCATTTTTTTCTCAGGGTGGCACACATTCTAGGTTGATTTAGGTAGATTTCTATCAGTATACCAGAGTATCCAGTAATTGGAAATGACTCAAACAGAACTTATTAACATCCTGTGGTTCTATAGATATTTTTAGTTATTAAAGCTTAATGATTTTTGTTTGTTTTATCAAGACATTATATGTCTGTTTGATGTATCATATCATTCACATTTTATGAAAGAAATTCAAATCCAGATAATAGTCAAATTAAGAACTAAATCTGGAAACAGGAGTAGCATTAAATTTTTTTTGGTTGCCAGAATAGCATTACTCATATTCAATTTTTGTCTACTTTTCTTCCCCCACATTAGCTAATAGTGGTTATTAAAGGTAAGGTTTTCACCACAGTTGATCAAGGCTGCACTGCTTGAACATTTCATAGTGGACATGGTTTTTCTTTACCCATGAAGATATTATAGTCACTCTTGATGACCTAATTTCAAACTATTCTTTGCTGTGGATGCTGACTCTGAGAAATAGGTCACAGTTTGTCCAAGAGCTTTAAGAGCAGCTAGAGTTAAATGTTTTGATGTACATATAGTATGATGACTCCTTACAATATGGGTTAAGTGGGAAAGTATTCTAGAATATTAAGGCTTGTGCTATTGGTGACATAATGCTTCTGAATTGATTAAAAAGAAATTATCTTTATTAATGACTCTTTAATGATACTTCCCTTTGTCCTAAGGAGAGAAATCCCTGATGATTAACAGAATAGCATCTAATGCTGGAGTAAAGAAACCCTACATTAGGACCATGATGTTAATCTCTTTATGTAACTAGCAACTTGGTTACATACTTCTTTTGTTTAAGAAAATTATGGACTCCATTTCTAGCCGTACAAAGAGATGTATGTACACAAGTGTGGGGGAGAGGACGATCACTTTGTAATTTCATATGTATTTCTAGTCACCAGTGCTAGGGAATGTTGTCAAATATTTCTGAGAAAGCTCACACTGTCTCTGTAGGTTGATTAGATGAGCTCTCGTGCGTCGGAAACCTGACTACTTTCCAACAACTTGATTTCACAAATGGAAAAACAGCATCTGTTTTCCCGCAGCTTCACATATGGCGATCATTGTTGCTAAGACAAGCTGAAGCAGGTAGTCCATGTGACTGTGCCCCTCTGGAGTGCTGCAGCCTCCTGGGACCAGATTACACTGGTCTGCTGTGAAGGACTCTGACTCCCCAGGCAGTAGAAAGTGCATATTTAATCAACATATGCAAAACATCCCTATGAACAGCAAATTACAGAGGAAATAATCAAATGCAATATTTACCACCTCTGTGTTTACCGTGGGCTGATTTGGATAGGTAGTCCTCATGCCACACACAGCTAGGATGACTGCTAAGGAAGAGCATCAGCCAGTTGCGTGCAGAGTCGAAAAAGCCAAACTGCTTGTTTATGCACAAGAAGTATGGTGGAGACGAGAGAAGCTCTGTACAATTTAACTATGCAGTACTCTCTTTCTAGATGCTTTCCTGTGTTTTACACCATCTGTGTACATACTACACATCAAATTATTGGCCCATTTTAGGGGGGAAAGGTCATGAAGCTGAACTACAACTTCTGTTTGTCCCTTCCAAGATCAATGTTTGTGTCTTAATGGTCAGATGATTAGCAGCAATAAAACGAAATTCCAGAAGAATCCAACAGCCAAGTGTCTTGCAAACTGACTTTTTCCTCTCTGTATCCTTCTTCCTTTCCCCCTTGCTCTCCCTCTCTCCCCGCTTCCTCTCCCTCTCCTTCCCTCCCCCTCCTCTGTCTGTCTCTCTCTCTCTGTCTCTGTCTCTCTCTGTCCGTGTGTGTGTGTGTGTGTGTGTGTGTGTGTGTGTGTGTGTGTGTGTGTGCGCGCGCGCGTTCCCCTTTTAAATTGTTCTACCAATGGCTTTAACCCTGATTTGAAAGAATGCAATCCTATACATTACAAAAAGCCGTTGGAATGTAGCAGCTCATAAACACATAGTCACTTATCAGGAACGCTCAGCAGAGCCCTACACAGCTCATAGTAGATTAGAGCTAGAAAATCTAAAAATCTGAAAGTGCTTAAGGTTTATTATGTTAATTTGTAGTCCTAACTTACAATTTGAAATTTTTTAGAGATGTCCTTTTTTTAGACACCAGCTTTATTCTAAAAATCCAAGGTGATGATAAATTTGGAGCATTGCAGTCTTTTGGGACATTTGATTACCAAGAAATATAGGGAGAAGGCAAAGACTGAAGGTACAATGTCAGATTGAATGTTACAAAAGTACATGAATCAGAAAGAAGTCGCAAGGAAGACAGTGGTGGTATCTTAGTTTTTAGCAAAGCTAAGGACTAAGAATCCCACAGAGATGGAGGGGAATGAGGAGGTACCTGCCAAGTGTGTGTTCCATGACTTGAACCCTTACAGTACACAACTGAGATGTGGAGATGTTGAACTTAATATGACTCAGAATAGCAGCACAACTAGACCCTTCAGGCAGGTCCTTCCCTGTGAGCACTGCACATGTATTTCAGTAGCTGGGAAGACTGTACTCAGACTCTATTCACCTCAGAACACACCGAAGGTTTCTATCTTGGACATTGTCTCTTCATTCGTTTGTTCTTGCTCCCTTCATTGTTTGTCTATTGAAATGGGGTCTTAATACATAGCCCACTTGGGTAAAATATACACCGCCATCCCCATTGCTGTGGTTTGTTTCTACAGTCAATGAAGATAGTAAAATGTTAGAGAATTCCAGAAAGAAATAATCCCCAAGTTTTAAATCATTTTATATTGTTACAATGGTACAATTGTTTTGTTTTACATTACTAAATTTTTACTGTATTATTACTTTTATTATCAGAGGTGTGCATGTGTAGGGAAAACTATACCATATGTACTAGAACCATTTGTTCTTCCTTGGTATGTTGGAGAGTCTCAAAAGGTACTTCCATTTTCATTGCCATGTGAATTTAAGACACCTCTTTCTTATATTTTAAAAACAATAGCAGGGGCTGGAGAGATGGCTCAGTGGTTAAGAGCACTGACCTCTCTTCCAAAGGTCCTGCGTTCCATTTCCAGCAACAACATTGTGGCTCACAACTGTCTGTAATGGGATCTGATGCCTTCTTTCGGTATCTCTAAAAGACGATAATAATGTCCTCACATATATAAATAAATAAATCTTTAAAAAACAAGAATAAATAAAATTGTATTTTATACATATATGAATGTTTGCCTGCATGTGTGTATATGAACCATGTGTGTGCAGTATCCATGGAGGCAAGATGTATGTGTCAGATCTCCTGGAACTGGTGTTACAGATGGTCATCACCTGCCACATAGGTATTGCAAACGGAACCACTGTCCTCTGAAAGTGTAGCAGGTGCCCTTAACCTATAATCCATCTCTCCAGCACAAAGAAATCTATTTATTTATTAGTATTTTTAACTGTATAATAAGAAGACTTAACTTGAAATAGTGTAGTACACTAGAGACCCAAGGGGGGAAAGCGGTTTGCAGATAGGAATGCAGAGCATCTGAAATTTCTGTACAGTTTTATTTAAGCTTTGTTCAATCAACAGGAGTTTTTAGACCTCTGAAGTAGGGTCAATAATTCTACTCTAGGACCAATCATTTAGTCATTTATCCAATCGACCACAGATTAATCATTTGTCCAGTCTTTGTCTGCCAGAATCAATCTTCATTTGGACACTAAAGAGTGTTCTGAAATCTTTTCTGATGAAATGTTCAAAATCGAGGTAAATGATGTAATGTGAGACTTGAAAGTGGACATTTTTGTGTCTTGTATAATTTTTATGGTAGAACTAGCTATACTGTAGGCATATAATATAATTCAGTGGTGGTTTATGGAGCTCATGATTGTCAATACCTTTTTGGTTCTGGAAATGCAAAGATGATTGAAGTGTATTAGGTGTTAAAAGAGAACAAGGTTAATATAACTGACTGAAGGTGTAAACCCAAGATAAACAGTTTAACAATGTCAAAAGAATATATATATTCACACAAGGACTCTGCTCCTGAGCTTAAAGGCTATGTCAGGTCTGTGTTTCACAATATATGTGATGAACCTTGTGGAAGTTGAACAAATATGTTGACTCCAAAGCCATTGATAAATATTCACTCCAGAGATTGTTTTTCTGAGTTTAAAAAATGAAAACCTTAAAAGTCGACTAAATTACCCTTACTAAAAAAGAAATAAGTTCTTTAATGGTTACTTTCAAATTTGGTAGCCTTAAGGGTTTTGTTCTTCAAAAGAATTACATTTGTGGTGGCAACTGGGGGAAATACATGATCATAATGATTCAAAACTTTGCAAATATGTACAAAAAATGGCTTGTTATTTCCAGCACTATGAAGGCCATGAGCCATTCTCCTGTTTTTCCCTTGAACTCCTTTGTAAGGCACCTCTGGGTAATGATCTGCCCAGGGATCTGTTAGCTTATTACAGTAGATACCACCATATCACTAAGCAACATCCCCCACCTCCCAGAAAAGCTTGCTGGTGCCAGAAAATCAGGACATATCTAATTTTTAAGTCAAATAACTCCAAAGATATGGTATTATGTCATATTATGAAAGCAGAGCCTCAGAAACAAAATTAGTCTTCAAAATCCATTTCTTCCCTAGAATGTTGTGCTGAAGAGGGCTTCACATGTAGCAGCTACCATCACTTATTTAAAAACATTCAAAAAAAGGAGTGATGCCTATATTATAGATTTTTAATTACCTACCCGGGGAAACTCCTCTTAATAAAAAGAGGGTCCCTCTTAGTGAAAAGAGATCTTTCATAACATGGGGAAAATCAATGGCTTTGGAGTCAACATATTTGTTTGACTTCCACAAGGTTCATCAGATAATATTGTGAAACACAGACCTGACATAGCCTTTAAACTCTGGAGCAGAATCCTTGTGTAACCAGAAGGTTCTGTCACATGGAAAATTCCTTTGCAGACACTTAGGCATTACGTATCAGCTTTGCGATTTACTGGGTTCTAGCTAGTGATCATGGTTCCATCGCTGAATCTTTTAAAACCTTATCTTTTTTTCCTCCTATGAAGCAGTGGCAGTTTCTCATAAGCTCATTGTAGAGACTGAATAGGACATTGAGTAGGAAAAGGATCAGCTCATTTGCTGTAAAGGGGATGTTTGGTATATGATAGATAGGCACTTCTTTCAATATTGTTCTTGTGTTGAATTAAATCACCAGAAAACAAATATCAATACTTGGGTGTCATGAATGTTTGCAAGGAATTCCTTAGGACAATAAGTGTCTAGGTAACTTCTCTCTGACAGGCAGGAGGCATGCTTGAGGAGAGAAGGCTGGAGAGGTAGCAGTCTTCTGTAGTAAAGAAAGCTTGTTTACTGATGAGGCTGCTAGAGTTCTTAGTTGTGGTGTGGCCAAAAAGCAAGAGACTGAGGACCCCGTATGTATCCAGGACAGACCGACATGCTTTGCTTGTGTTGTTTTCTTTAAGCAGTACCAACTAATCCCTCCCCTCACTCCAGGCTCTGTTTCTACTTTCTCCTCTTAGGAACTTGGTATTTTATCTTCACATTTATCTTAGATGCAGGACTTATTTTTTCTGTTTTCCTAACATCTTTTAACCTTGATTGAAATGCAATTTTTGGTCACTTTATGTTGAATAATTTAAACACATTTTGTACAACAAAAAGTGAATGGGGAAGAAATAGCCATACAGAAAAAAAAATATTACAAAGTTTTCTATCTAGGAAAACTGAAATGAGACAAAGAAAAATTAAAATGTTGATGGAAAAATTGAGATCAGAGCTCAATCATCAAAGGTAAATGAAGCTTGTAATTTAACAATCAAGAAGAATAAACACATCAGAACAAAATGCTTTTGCTTATAAAGTCAAAAATATCAAGTAAAAGAAAAGCAATTACTAAGACCAAGCTTTTCTTGCAATGATGACGATACTTCAGTATTGCCAAATGTATAAATAAAAATGGAAATTCCAGTTAATGATTTTTAATTACTCTCTTATAACTGATGCCAAATATATATTAACAAACAGCCGAATGATTGACTGAATGTTTTGCTTTTCATCTGTATGCTTGGTGTCATGTAGATAAATACTCAATCTAAGAAGTATATTAAGAAATCGTAGAGCAAAACAGTAAGAATTATAAAGGATTTTTAAAGACCCTGTCTTCACAGATAAATACCCTGGATAAATTCCCAAATCAACACATCCATCTGCACCTGTTAGCATCATTTTTAGCTCTTTCTTGTGCTTTCTCTGCATTATTATGTCTTTCTTGAACTCTTTCATATTCTCAGTTTTTCTCATATTTAAGATTTAATATCATTAGTAGGTATTCATTAATCAAACTCCAAATGCAGATAGAATAACCAAAACATGTCTGTAAAATGTGGTCAAACATTTTTAGCAAAGCACAAATAATAAAATGAAACTATAGCTTATGGACATGGATTGCAAAACAGAAAACTTCATATATAGCATGTATATATATGTGTGTGTGTATGTGTGTATATGTATGTGTGTATATATGTATGTGTATGTATGTGTATGTGTTTGTATATGTATATGATATGTAAGTATATAAAGGATAGTTTGGACTGTGGGTAATCCAGTGGTAGTAAATATTAAGTCTGCCATCTCTTTGTTTGAAGCACTGAAAATTTCATTTTGGAGGAAAAAGAAAAGCTAAGAAACATAACACTTCCTTTTACTTCTCCTCCTCTTTTCCTTTCTGTCATTGGTGCATTCCTTGGGCAAGAAGCCCCTGTTGGTAGATTCTAAGATGTCCTCCTTATATTTCACATTTGGTGTCATTTGCACATTTTTTTATTGGTAAAAGATTTTGAGGGTCAGAAATTACTTTTGCTTGTGAGTTTTCCACCATGAATCAAACTCTGCAATGAGATGCAATGAGACCCTTCCTTTTTCTATTGTTTTAGGGACAGGACCTCCTTATGTAGCATGGAATAATTTAATTTTAAGCATGTCATGAAGTTGGCTAACTTCACATTGGTGATTCCCCCAGTCTCAGTTTCATGAATGCTGGGACCATGAATTTGTATTACCACACCTTGATGCAAAAATTTTAACTATATTTAAGTGTACTTACAATGAAAGAATCCAGAAACTCTACTTGTACATCACACTTTAAAACTAAAGTGAAATTGTATGCAATGAACAACAATATGCAAGGAGTCACCTCCCTACACGGTGCCACAAACTACAGATGACCTTGCAGCATTTATGCTTGACATTGGTGTACTTTTGTGATCGAATATTTGCCAGAAATGTTACTGGTAGTTTAGGGAAAGTGAAATGTGTTATTTCTTCAGCCTGAAGGAATGGTGTTATGAATTGGTTGAGGGAGGATGATTCAAAGCACAGATGCTATCTGCTGTCAGCATCAGCTACTTAGTCTTTGCTGTAGGGGAGCTACACAGATGTCAGTTTCTCTGTTGTACCACCTGTTTTATATTCAGTATAGGTGTCTTAGTCACTTTTCAATTGTGGTGAAACATCATTACCAAGGTATCTATCAAGAAATAGTTTGCTTGAGCCTTACAGTTTTAAAGAGTTGGAGCCCATAATCATCATAGCAGGGAGCACGGCAGCAGGCATGGTGCTAGAGCAGTAGCAGAGAGTTTATATTCTTGGCAATAACCATGTGGTAGAGAGCTATAACTGGAAATGGCCTGGGTTTTTGAAACGTTAAAGCCTAACCCCAGGGATATACTTCCTCCAATACAAGCACACCATATAATCCTTCCTAAACAGTTCCACTAACTGGGGACCAACCATTCAAATATATGAGGATATAGAAGCCATTCTCATTCAATCCACCAAAATTGGAAATCTACAAATGTAACAGCGTATTTTGATAATTATTACTGAGATAACTGATTTATAACAGAAAATGTTCATTTAACAATAGTTTTGGCCCATGATTGATTAACTCTCTTGATTTTTTTCTTTGTAGTGAGGCACTATTTTGCCAAGGGCCTGTTCTGATGCAATACTGCTCATTTTTTGCTGCTCCAATATACAACAAAGACACATGCTCCACTATGTTCATAGCAACCTTATTCATAATAATTTTTGGGAGGCTGAGGTAAGAAAGTCATGAAGGGGCTACAAATACTAAAACAATGATCAAAATGCTTTATACTTATATATGAAATAATGAAGAAATGAATATCTCCAGTTTTAATATGAAAAATTTAATAATAAACAAATATTTCCAAATACGAATAATTAAAAAATTTTAAAAAGATAGAAAATACTAATCTTTAGTAAGCTCTTGTTATAATCTGGTTATTCATCCTGTGATTTAAATCTTTGTATATCACATAAAATGAGAATTAAGAATTATTTTTGATAATTAAATAATCAAATTTGAAGACTGCTTTTTAGATGACTAGTATATTTTAGTCAATTTATAAATTTTATTTTATAAATTTTTGACCTCTTATAATAATAGGAACATTACTTCTATTTCCTGATATTATGTTACACAGTTTTAAGACATTTGATTTTAGTTTTTCTGCCTTCCTTCTGTTTCTGTTCTGGTCTCTATTTTATCATGTCTAATATTTTTTTAGACATGGATGACTTGATTATGTATGCTTTAAAAACTTTTCAACATGTTGGCTATGTCACACACACTGTTATGGATGGTGAGTCTTGTCTTAAGAGATAGTACCTTTTAATATTTTAAAGTAAATATCAATGTCCTTAGAATTTCCATTTTTTTGGGTTTCTGAGAGATTTTTTTCCATATTTCTTTATCTACCTCCAAGTACTTACAGATATTATTTGAAGATCTAAAGTGTGACTGTGAGTGTGTATGTGTGGCACAACCCAGAAGTTGATGTAATGTCAGGTGTCTTTCTCCTTGTCCATTTTAGTTTTGAAACAGGGCTTCTCATTGATCCTGGAGCGCAGTGCTTTGACTACATTGGCTGGCCAATGAACTCGGGGAATACACCTGCATCTGCATCTGTTCTTAGTTATATGCACAAATGAGTGCATTTTTAAAATGTGGTATATGTTGCTTCTGCAGATCTGAACTCAGATCTTTATGGTTCTGAAACAAGCATTTTATCATTATTGTACCATGCATTTTATATTCAATACAGGAAACACACACACATCTTAACCAACTTCCCATTATGTTAGAACTAAGACAATTGGGGAATAAGGGAGAAAGATTCATTTCTGTATGGGAGCATCTCCCCGCTTCATACTACAACTTTTTAGTACATGTTTACCTTTAAAGTTTTTTTTATAATAATTCATACAATCCATTTAATTGTTCTTTCATTCACCTTTAAGATGATTTTCCTTGGCAATGTTTTCTCATTTTGCTCATTAATATTAACTTACATTTGGGTAAGCTAGACCGTACCTTCTTAAAATTTTTGTAACAAAAGCACAGAGTATTTCCTGGATTCTCTTATACTCATATATTTGCTGTTATATGTTCAGACTTAAATTACATGGTTAATTGTTCCTTACCAACAGTCTTGAAATATTTTCCTTTTACCTTGGGCTTAGGATAAGTCTGTAACTACCATGGTTTAGTTGCTTAATAAGAATCATGTCTCTGATCTGCATCCACAAATCAGGCACACTGTTTTCACTGTGTCATTACCTAGAGGGTATTTTTATTATCTTAGAAGTCCTAAAGCTTCAATTGGACAGACTTTGGTAGTTCCTTTTTACTAATATTAACTGTTTAATGACATAGACCTTGAGTATGTTGAAACAGGGTTTCTCATTGATCCTGGAGCGTAATGCTTTGATTACATTGGCTGGCCAATGAACTCAGGGAATACACTTGCATCTGCCCCTTCAGTTCTTGGTTATATGCACAAATGAGTGAATTTTTAAAATGTGGTATATATTGCTTCTGGAGATCCGGACTCAGATCTTTATGGTTCTGGAACAAGCATTTTATCTTTATTGTACCATGTATTTTATATTCAATACAGGCAACCCTTAGCTCTAAAACCTTTATTGGTGTTGTGCCATGAGAATGGTATACTAAATTTCCAGGTGATATTTCAACTTTTTTGCCCCACTTTGCATTCTTTGGGTATTTTATCTAAGTTCTAAGAACACATCAAATCTACCCTCCTACTGATAACATATTTTCATCATTTAAATTATGGTCTTCATGACAAATTAAAATTTCAAACTAATTATTAATTCTAAAATAGATCTATAAATTTATAAATGAATTTCTGTATATGGAATTTAAATGTTTTTAAAGCTTTCTTTTTGATTTCTAAACCTGTTTAAAATCAGTCCATGGCTCATTAACTGGTATGTTTTTGCTGTTTAACCCACTGACTTCTCAGATATTCAATGTAGATATAGATTGTGGATTCATTTTAGTACAGTGAGGGGCTAAGGACTGGGACGTGAGTTAAGCAAATCATCAATTGAGACACAGAGGTGCCATTTAGAATTACATGTTATGATGACAGCTTAGTCTTTTACAAGATGGCTCAAGTAATGTTAAAATTAAATGAGGACAAAGAATAAGGAAAGGTATCAACAGAGGCTATCAAAGAGCTGTATAAGACTAAAACCATAGTAAGTAAAATCCTTGGTAATACTTTGACACTAGAAGTTAATATTGATACACAAATATCCCAGAAATGAAGGTTGTATAGTTAATATAATAGACTTGCAAATTAATGTAACTATGACCTTATTGCATCATGAGTCTAGAGAATCTAAGGCAGAGGTTTTCACCTTCTTGTGGGGTGTGACCCCTTCGAAGGGTCAAACAGCCCTTTCATAGGGCTTGTCTAAGATCATTGGAAAACACAGATATTTACATTACAATTCCTAACAATGGCATAACTAAAGTTAGGAAGTAGCAACAAAATGATTTTATGATTGTGGGCATCACCACACTATGAAGAACTGTATTAAAGAATCACAACATTAAGAATGAGAATCACTGACCTAAGCTAATAAAGGCTCTATTAGTAATCATGGCAGACAGTCTAGTGTAGTGGAAAATTAAGCATCAATATCTTCAGCTTGGTTCAGAAGATGGATCCCTGTGATGTGGTTCTTTGCTGAAATGAAAAGGCCTTGTATCTAGTCCTCAGCACTACAAAAGTAATAACAATGAAAACCAAGCACATAAACAACACAAACTAGAAAAATTGTCTCTCCTCACGAAGAGCCTGGAGTGTTCTTTAAACCTGTGATGCCAGCTGCAGCTTCCCCTGTAGGTTCCACCGTCCCATGGTGAGGTGGCTTCCCAAGAGTTGAAAACATTCACTTTCAGTCCATTTCCTATTCTATGTTTATTGTCCTTCTTTGCAGGAAAGTGACTGAAATTCTAAAACAAAAATTTAAGATTTTCACCCTCTCTCTGTGTTCATTGTGACCATTTGGAGTATTTTCCAATTTGAGCGGAGAGGAACACTGGCAGTTCCTGAAACTTACTGACTTTCTCACGACTCACAGTATCCTGAGTATCCTTCCCGGGTCAGCCCTTTAGATAGTAAGATGAACATAAGTGACTCACTTCTGCAGTTTCCTTAGCCAGTGCCCCTTGTGCTGCGTGATAAGACTAGGATGGCCAGAATCCAACAAAAGGGGAAAAAAGCCCAGCTCAGCTAAGGTTATTTTAGGGGTTTTGTTTCCAAATACACAAAGGAGCCAAAATGCATTTTACATACAGTGGACTCCTGCCTCCCATTGCTTATATAAAGGAAAGACTTTGTTTTTAAAGAGGGGAAATCCACCTCTGAAATTGCAGAACACTGACACAGCATCATCTATCTTGGCAAAAGTTGACTGAGCAGATGATGTAGATTCACTTAACTTGGACTCAATCAAAGGCTTTGCTATTTTCATTTCACAGGCCAGATGTAGCTCATCATCAGTTGGAATCAATTCCAGAAGAGGTGTTAGAGTCTGTTGGTCCAAAAGAAAGTCTCTTCCAGGCACTGAAAAGAGCCATGAGGAAAATGAATATGATCTCCACCAATATCCCCACAATTCAGGTAGTCCAGTATTCAGCTCAGACTAAGCAGTTACATAATCTAGAAGAGAGCCATTTTAGGAATTTCCAAAGTTACAAAACTTAGAGTCTTTGTCAGTGTCCACATGCCGTTTTGCTGGAAATATGCCACCATATCAGAATGTATGGTGTGATGAAATAATCATGTGAAAACACACTCAGGTTTTCAGTAGATAAAAAAAATATTAGAAACCAAATACAAACTCAAGACAAGGGTAACTAGGTTCTTCTATTGACTAAAACCTGACTACTGAATGCCTAACAGCTCTTCCTTGTAGGCCAAAAAAAAAAAAAAAAAAAAAAAAATTGAAAAACCTAATCAAACAACAAGAAAACCCCAAATGCTCAATTAATTGAATTAGGGGGAGATGAATCAATATTTTCTGAGGCAAATTAAAAAATTATGAGGAATTTGTATGTTAATATGAATTTCAACAGAGGTACCTCATTCTCAAAACTGCAGGCTCTCCAATTTGAATTTCTTTAAACACAGCATCAAAATTTTACAGATTAATAAGATATAGTAATAAACTACTTTCAATGCATTGCTATTACCTGATAGGACTTGGGACTGTAAGAAATTACATTTTCCACACATCTGTGGTAAATAAGCCAAACCAAACCAAAACAAAACCCCTCAGAAACCAACAAATCCAAATTGGAATATCAGATTGTGCCCAAGCACAACCCTGGCAGGAGTCCAATACAGAGAAAATTGTCTATAGTTCTTCCCAAGATAGAATGGCTCATATCTCAAGGAGAATTTAAAATCCTACCCACATATATGGATAGTTAGGAGTACTGCTGGTGTTATGGGTTGATTTTCTTCCCATGTGATGACGAAATTCTGGCACTTGATATGTGTGAATACAGCCTAGCTTAAAAGTAAGGTCTTGGTAGATTGTTAATACAATACCAGTTGGCTAGACTTTAATCTAATGGACTTCCTTTTTTAAAGAGGGTAACTTCAGACTAGTACATCGGGAAAATACCATATAAAAAGTAGAATCATATTGTCATAAGCTGAGTGCTGCCAGGGATAGAAGCAATGCCTGGGACAGATCCTGGTACCAATAGAAGAAATATCTTAATTTCTGACTGCTGGACTCCAGGACTCTGGCGTTGACAAATATTCAGTTTAGTCACTCTGTTTGTGAAGCTTTGTTCATTATGAATTAGCAAATTATTAGAAATGAGAAATTAAATGGAAAGCTTTGTAGGGTCTGTTCATAGAGAACTGCACTTCATAGAGAAAGAGGGAACAATGTGAAAAAAGATTTTTTTTAAAACAATTGACGGATAAAGAATAAGTTAAAATAAGGTAGAGTCTCATGGGAACAGTATCATACCAATACAAGGTGCACAGATCCTCCCAAAGATATACTTCATTTGATTTTAATATTGCTTTCTATTAGCATATCAGTTGCACATGTCCATGTGAGTCAGCATGGTATTTTCATATATGCAGAGTGCAATAACCCCTTTCTCCTGTACTCCAGTGTGCTTTATGAGACTTCTGAGTGCTTGTGGAAACAAGACAAGAGTCTTGTGACCTCAATTTCTTCAAAATACAGACTTGCTCTTGGAATGTGTTTTGTGCTGCTCTCGGGTATAGTGGTTAGGAATGCATTTCCTTCAGTTGTTTGTCAAATGGAAAAACATCTTTTTGTCATGTGTGGCTTATCCTTGTGACTGGATGCTTTTCTCAGGTGACACTTTTTGATCATTTTCCCATATCACTTTACCCACAGGTTTTCTTTCTGTGGCTTCAGTTATTTGTGGTCAATTATGGTCCAAAAAAATTAAGTAAAACATTCTAGAAACTGTATTTTAAATTGTTTGGCATTATTATCAAATGCACAGCAGGGGAAAAACAGGTTCATTGTATATCTTGTTTTATCACTTTCTTGTTTTCTTGGTACCATTATATATGTCATCTCCTAAGTGTCCTATGTTCTTTGTTCAATTGTATATTTTGTCTCTTCTATCTCTTGTTGTTTTTTCCTGTGTGGAGCTTTTAGATGGCTTACAATTCTTTGTGACAGTTTTTTAATATTATTCTCCCAGACACTGAAGTCATATATAGCAACTCCTTGCAAATGGTTATGTCTCAAAACATTTTTATTTGTTTTGCTAAAAATGTTTGTGTTTCAAATATTACTGAAGTATTTAATCCACTTCATGTTAATATGTGTGAAGTGAGAGAGAGATCTATTTTATTCTATATGTTGATGTCCAGCTTTCTCAGCATCATTTGTTAAGATGCTACTGTTTCTCTAACATGTAGATTTTATCATAGTTTTGTTAAATATCACATGGTGATATAATTTATTTGAGTTGTGTATACTATCCCATTTGTGTGTGTGTGTGTATGTGTATCTATCTGTCTGTCTGTCTCTCTCTATCTTTCTGTACTGCACTGTTTTATTACTTAAGCTTTGTAGTATAGTCTAAAATCAGGGACTTCTGGATTGGCAGCTCTGAAAAACATGCATTCCTATTGACTTAACTCTGCTATATCTAGTTACACTTGTTCTTAAAATATATTTGCTGACATGAATCTGAATCCTTGACACTTCTCTGTCTACTAGGACTCTGCGTATTTTTAATGAGGCATGGGAACTTTGGATTTGAAGATAAAAAGTATAGTCTCTGGCCTTCTAATCTGAGAATCTCAGTTGTATTTTTTCCTGGGTGTTTTGTTTGCTGAACCTATTACTTGATTATAGTGGCACAATGGGTCTCTTCTCTGGTGTCTGCTTGCTACATGGAGAAAGTCTCTGGTCAAATCTTTGGTTTCAACAGAAAGCCCAAACATGGAAAATGAACAACTCTCTACTCAATGATAACTTGGTCCCAAAGATGTAAGAAAGAAATTAAACAGTTCCTGGAGTTCAATGAAAATGGTGACACAACATACCCAAACTTATAGGACACAAGGAAAGCAGTGCTAAAAGGAAAGTTCATAGCAGTAACAGCCCTGGTAAAGAAATTGGAGAGATCCTACACTAGTAACTTAACAGCATATCTGAGAGCTCTATAACAAAAAAGAAGCAAACCCACCCAAGAGGAGTAGAAGACTGGAGATAGACAAACTCAGGATGGAAATCAAACAAATAGAAATGAGGAGAATGATACAAAGAATCAATAAAACCAAAAGCTGGTTTTACGAGAGAATCAACAAGATAGATAAAACCCTAGCCAAACTAACTAAAGGGCCCAAAGGCAGTATCTGAATTCACAAAATAAGAAATTAAAAGGGAGAAAAAAACAACAGAAACTGAGAAAATTAAAAAACATCATCAGATCCTACTACAAAAGCTTATACTTAACAAAACTGGAAAAACCTAGAGGAAATGAATGGGTTTCTAGATAGATACCACATACCAAAGTTAAATCAAGAGTAGAAAAACTATTTATACAGGCTCATTTCCCCTAAGAAAATAAAAGAAATTATTAAAAAATTTCCCAACCAAAAAAAGGCCAGGGCCAGATGGATGTAGTGCAGAATTCTACCAGACCTTCAAAGTAGACCTAATTCCAATATTCATCAAACTATTGCATAAAATAGAAACAAAAGGAACACCACCTAATTTGTTCTATGAAGCCACAATTACTCTGATGCCTAAACTACACAAGGATACAACAAAAAATAAAAGAGAACATCAGTCTAATTTCACTTATGAGTATAGATGCAAAAATACTCATTAAAATTCTTGCAAACCAAATCCAAGAACACATTAAAACAGTCCCCTGATCAAATAGGGATCATCCCATGGATGCAAGGTTGCTTCAATATACAAAAATCCAGTAATGTAACCCATTATATGAACAAACTCAAGGGAAAACAGTCACCCGATCATCTCATTAGATGCTGAAAAAGCAGTTGACAAAATAAAACACCCATCCATTATAAAAGTATTGAAGAGATCAGGAAGTCATAGCCCATACCTAAACATAATAAAAGCAATTTACTGCAAACCAATATCAAATATCAAATTAAAGGGAAAGATACTTGAAGCAATCCCACTAAAATCAGGGACAAGAGAAGGATGCCTACTCTCCCCATATCTATTCTCTACAGTACTCAAAATTCTAGCTAGAGCAATAAGAAAACAAAAAGATATCAAGGCTACAAATTGGTAAAGAAGAAGTAAAGGTTTCATGATTTGCAGATGATATGACTGTATCAACCCCAAAAGTTCTACCAGACAACTTCTACAGTTGATAACTTCAGCAAAACAGCTGAATATAAAATTAACTCAAATAAATCAGTAGCCTTCCTTTATGCAAATGATAAACAGACTGAGAAAGAAATTAGGGAAATACCTCCCTTCACAATAGCCACAAATAATATAAAATATCTTGTAGTAAGACTAACCAAACAAGTGAAAGATTTGTATGATCATATCTTAAAGTCACTCAAGAAAGAAATTGAAGATCTCAGACAGTTGAGAGATCTCCCATGCTCATGGACTGGCAGAATTAACATAGTAAAAATGGCCACCCCATCAAAAGCAATCTACAGATTCAAAGCAATCTCCATCAAAATCCCAACAGAATTCTCCAAAGACATGGAAAGAACAATTTTCAAATTCATCAGGAGAAGTGAAAACAATTCTTTTTTTTTACTGGATATTTTCTTTATTTACATTTCAAATTTTATCCCCTTTGCTGGTTTCCCCTCCAGAAACTCCCTATCCCATCCCCCTTACACCTGCTTCCCCCACCCACCCACCCATCCACCCACCCATTTGCTTCTTTTTCCTGGAATACCTCTACACTGGGGCATCAAGCCTTCAGAGGATCAAGGGCCTCTCCTCCAACTGATGTCCAACAAGATCATCCTCTGCAACATATTTGGCTGGAGCCATGGGTTGCTCCATGTGTACTCTTTGGTTGGTGGTTTAATCCTGGAAGCTCTAGGGGAGGGAGGAATCTGGTTGGTTGATGTTGTTATTCCTATTGGGTTGCAAACCCCAAAGCTTCAAGTCCTTTTTCTCTAACTCCTCCATTGAGACTCCTTTTTCTCAGTCCAGTGGTTGCTTGAAAGCGTCCATCTCAGTATTGTCAGGGTCTGGCAGAGCCACTCCAGAGACAGCTATTCAGACTCTTGTCAGCAAGCACTTCTTGGCATCCACAATAGTGTCTGGATTTGGTGACTGTATGTGGGATGGATCTCCAGGTGGGAAAGTCTCTGGATGGCTTTTTCTTCAGTCTCTGCTCCACATTTTATCTCTGTATTTCTTCCTGTAAGTATTTTTTTTGCCATTCTAAGAAGGAAGGAAGCGTCCACATTTCGATCTTCCTTCTTGAGCTTCACATGGTCTGTGAACTGTATCTTGGATAGTCCGAGGTTTTGGACTAATATCCACTTGTCAGTAAGTACATACCATGTGTGTCCTTTTGTGACTGGGTTAACTCACTCAGGATGCTATTTTCTAGTTCCATCAATTTGCCTATGAATTTCATGAAGCCATTGTTTTTAATAGCTGTGTAGTACTCCATTGTGTAAATGTACCACATTTTCTGTATCCATTCCTCTGATGAGGAATATGTGGGTTCTTTCCAGCTTCTGGCTATCATAAATAAGGCTGCTATGCACATAGGGGAACATGTGTCCTTGTTATATGTTGAGTATCTTTTGGGTACATGCCCAGGGAGAGGTATAGCTGGGTCCTCAGGTGGTACTATATCCAATTTTCTGAGGAAACACCAGATTGATTTCCAGAATGGTTGTACCAGCATGCAATCCCATCAACAATGGAGTTGGAGGAGTGTTCCTCTTTCTTCACATCCTTGCCAGCATCTATCACCTGAGTTTTTGACCTTAACCATTCTGACAGGTGTGATGTGAAACCTCAGGGTTATTTTGATTTGCATTTCCTTGATGACTAAGGATGTAGATCATTTA